>NW_026852703.1:0-22963 GCF_026571515.1 Ruditapes philippinarum | reverse complement strand
AGTTTTGCATGTAGCACTGCCTAGTGGATATCTATAAATGTTACGTACGTCATGCCCCTGGGGTTAAAATAATCCCACCTTTGTTTTAGTGGCGTTGCTTAGTTTACATATACTTAAATAATAAATCATCTTCTCTGGGTTAGATATTTAGATGAAGCATCATCTTGTAGGCCAGTAAGACACTTAGGCCATTAAGATGATCTTCTAGACCCCTTGACACTCCTACCACTTTTTAGCTCGACTTTTCTATGAAAAGGGGAGCTATCCTACTCGCCCCGGCGTCGGCGTCCGGCGTTAGCGTTAGTGCGTTGGGCGTCACACCTTGGTTAAGTTTTTCGTACCACCCCACTTTATTTCAGAAGTATTACAAGTATGGCTTTGAAACTTACCATACTTGTTCACCATTATAACCTCCATCTACAGACAAGAGTACATAACTCTGTCAAGGTTTTTGACAGAATTATGGCCCTTTTTTGACTTAGAAAGTGTATTGAGCTTGGTTAAGTTTTTTGTACCACCTCACTTTATTTCAAAACCATTGGAGGTATTGCTTTTTGAAACTGACCATACTTTTTTTACCATCACGACCTTCATCAAAACAGACAAGAGGACTAACTTCTGTCAAGGTTTTTGACAGAATTATGCCCCTTTTTGACTTAGAAAATACATTGAATATGGGTAAAATCCACTTATTGCCTTAACCCTTTGAGATATTGCTTTGAAACTTTTAATGCTATTTCACATCATTACCCCCATCTGTACGCTAAGAGAAGGTAAATCTGTCAGGGATTTGTTTTAAAAAATTAAGGCCTTTTATCGACTTAGAATCTTGGTTAAGTTTTTTGTACCAGTCAACTTTTTGACTGAACTGGTTGAGATATTAAATTGAAAGTTGGAATACTTGTTTACCCATCATGGTCCAAACATGGGCAGGAGAAGGTAATTCTGTTAAGGATTTTATTTGAATTATGGCCCTTTTTTGACTTAGAAACTCAGTTAAAAATTTTCATTCTTGTCCACTTGTTGACTAACCATTTGAGATATTACTTTGGAAGTTGGAGTTCTTATGTGCCATCATGAGACCTATCTGTAAGCAAGAGAAGATAACTCTGTGAAAATGTTTTCTTGATTTGTACTTAGAAATTCCTAGTTAAAGTCTTGTGTGCCCTTAACTGTCAAGTTTTGTTTTATAGGCAAGCAACTAAAAAAGTCGAGCGCGGATGTCCTTCTGACAGCTCTTGTTTAATGACTTTCCACCCCTAGTGGCTAAGACTTTCCGACTTTCTTTAAATTGTTTACGTCTACTGAATGTGATGGACGCCTGTTTTATAAAAGAAACACCTATAAAGTAGCACTCCTCAAGGCCTTGTGTTCATTAAGAAAAGATCAGCATAGGATCAAGTTTATCCAGGGGGGGGGGGGGGGGGGGGGGGGGGGGGGGGGGGGGGGTGATTTTATTTTCATTGTTTTATGTTACTTAGATTAATTGTGTTTTGCTAGATTTTAAATGGTAAATTTTTCAAAATGTAAAAAATGCTGTTTCGCAAAGAAACCAAACAATTGGTTTGATTAAAAATCAACATTAAACAAAACAAATACCAAATATTCGGATCAAAATAAAGATCAATTTTAGGAATCAGGATCAATATTTGGATCAACTGTAAATGCCGCTCATCTTGCAGAAAAAACAATAAATTTTTGATTAACTTGCCATTAACTTTGCAAAGTCCAGTTTAAATTTTCAAATTAATATTAATAATCTATGAGGATAAACAATGAAGAAATTATTAAAGTTTTTAGATTTGATCCTGAATCTTGATCCTGATCCTTAAATCTTTGTAAACACGGGGCCAAAAGATAAGAGAAACAAATACCGGCTTGCTAATATATTAAAATATCACTTATAAATGATCATAGTTTAACATTTTTGCCCTGAAAACAATTAGTTAGCTTTTCTGCCAAATGGGATATGCCCTTCTTTTTTACAATTTAACTACGGAATTTATTCGTCTTGGTTTCTGTTTAGTACCAGGACAATATCGCGGCTTTGTGCACCGGAACGCACAGAATTCGAGATTGTATCAACATAGAGGGAAACAAATAAACTGCTTTCGTTTTGATATTTGTAGTAATTGCTGCACCTCAAAAAATTATAATTTATTAATTTATAACCATATCGATTTAAACCTTTATGAAAGAACATTAATATTCTACACCGAGCGTACCGGATTCCGGGATTTTTTCCGAACCACTGTTGTGACACGTCAAAATGTTTGAATGGGAATTAACTTTTCGTAATTATATCTGGCTACGCAGTAGATAATGCAAAGAAGGAAACACAATAATTATTAGTGACGCTTTTTGTCAAAATTCTTTCTTCAATTTAAGATGTCAGTATAATAGATTTACACATTAAACCTAACCAGACCAGTATAAAAAAATTTAACCTTTTACTTGATTTTTTTTTTTTCATTTTATCATCTTGAGTCCAGGGGCTTTAAACAAGATCTACTCCTTAATTATTTTGAAACTCTATTGCAATGATCCTTGAATAAGATTTCTATAACAAGCATGGCCACAGTTTTTGTATGTTGATCAATTTTGGCGCGCCATAACTAAAAATAGAAATTTTAAATATAGATTTTTCAAGGTACTCTATAACTTATTGCTCAAATTATTAGGTTTCGTTCTTACTGAGCAAGATGGTGGTTACAGCTAAATATAATGATAATATCACACACAACAATCTAACTACAGAATGTTTGTTTATGCTCAACATGCGCTTAAAGAGGTACATATATGATTGTGATAACATTTTTTTCATACCCCATACCCCACGTTTTTAGGTATTTACCGCTTTAGTGTCAACCCAGAATTACTGTCTTTTTTGGTGGCATAACTTGGATATCAGCTCTCGTTAAATGCCTTTAAAGTGTGATTAAATGCAGTAATTCGTTAGCGATATTGTATCCCGTGCACATCACATAGTAAGTGTGCCTACGACTTAGTTAACGTGCAATTCACTTAATGACTCGTGCACACAACTTAGTATCTTGGCGGCGCACGCACTTTATTATTTATGCGCTGACTCAGTAACACGTGTGCACGAGATAAAAGGGAAAAATTTTATTGTAACCTCTCGTGCACACGCGGTATTTCTCTTTGAACTTTAAAGTTATATATACTTAAGAAACCTTACATACTTTGGTCATATTCATGGGGGAGATTTCTCTCCTTTACTGTAGTCCGAGTAATATTGATTAGTCTAGAGTGCTGTCTTCAACAATATAGAATAGATTAGAAAGGCTAAATGTATAAACGGATGTTTAATCATAATTTTGATAAAATTTTAATTTATTTAAAAATCAATACAAGTATCATGTTAAGAAAATATATTATATACATTCTTAGACTATTAAAATTTATTAGATTATTTGTTTGTTGGTAAATGAGTTTAATACATGTGATAGTTGGAACAGTTGAATACCACGCGCTCACTGGGTTAAAGGTTAAGATCACAAGGGCATTGACTTTTCTGTCTTCATTTTGGTCATGGATGTTTGATCAAGAACATTAGGGTGATCCGCTATTGATTACGATTTTTAAAATAATCCACATATTAATTAAAAAAAAAAAAATTTCAGTAAATGAAAATAATTTTTGTTAAATGGAGTTTACCATAAAGATATACTGTCTAGAATAAATATTATAAAACATTTTTTCTGAATTTAAAATTCAATTTTGTCTCAACAGCAATGTAAACTGTATTATTAGTGTATTGCGCAATATTCATTTCTAATAACTCTAAGTCAGAAAAATCAGGCTGGAAATGAAGAACTTTAAAAGAATGTATTGAAACTGGTTCTTGAACATTTTCTAACTTTGAAATATCTGGGTAGATTTTGCTTATATTTTTTCAAAGTCAGTAAAATCTGAGTGAAAATATTTTCAAAGTGCAAATATTCCTGCCTCCACCCTGACTTTTACCAAAATGAAGACGGTGTCAGGGTAGAAAATACTTGAATTCCCATGTGAGATTTATTGAAAAATTCAGGGGTCCATGTCTATTTCACCCTGATTTTGCCAATTCTGGTTCAAAACAGGCCTGAATCGGTCCTGTTTTTCATAAAAGCCATGCTGATTTTTCGTACAGGAAGTCACTGGGTGACAAGGCCAAGGTCACGGGGTTTTTTTACAACTATAAGCTAGTCTGCTCAAATGCTTAAAAATTGCTTGTTCACAGTGAGTGTATTGATTTTAGACTTTTTTCCACATTTGAAGCATATAATTATGTTCTCATATATTCATCATAAAACACCACCAGGCAAAGCTGTATGGATAGGGTGGGGGTATTCAAGTCATGCAGTCAAAGGCAAAGGTCACTTTGATCTTTGCTACTAAAATCATGTAGATATACATCACTTAGCAATGCACTGGCTTACTAACCTCAGATTTGACAGGGAGGTTTTCCTCAAGCTCTAAATGACCACTGTTGATGCTGCCAAAGCGGTTTACGGGGATACTTACGCCATGGAATGGCAGTTCTAGTTGTAATTGATTCAAATGGACCTGTACCATACTAGTAACATATTTGTAGTATATCCACAGCAGTTGTTTATCTTCTTAGGGTTGCTTTTTAAGTCACATCGAAACCTTAAATGTCATATGGCGAGTTTTCTGCTTTACAGGTACATTGGACCTCGAGTGTCCGTGTGTGCATTATTTCAGGCACAAGCGGGCACCTTAGTAGAATCATCGACGTATCAAAAGCTACCCTTGCAGAAATTACTGGTAATTTACCAGGATTTTACTAGGATTTTACTGGGAAATCCCAGGAATATTTACAGGGATAATTCCTAGGAAATGCAAGGAAATCTGAGGAATTTCCAGTTACTGGCTGGCGGTAATTGGAACGACTGAAAACTACTGGTAATAACTAGAAAAAAATGTGAATCCAGGAATGCCTTAGATTGACTTGTACTGGATATCCTAATTACTGAGAATGACCTGCCCACGGTATTTGGAACATTTTTCTAGTCCATCCCAGGCATTTCAAAGACCTATGATAATAGCAGTAACTCCTGGTATTTTTATAATCTTAGGAATGACTGAGAATGACTTGCCCACGGTATTTGGAACATTTTTTCTAGTAATTCCTTGGCATTTCAAAGAACTTGGATATCCAGACGTTCTGTATTTCCATGATCTAAGGAATGGCTGGAATAGCCTAGGATTGCATTGTACTGGAAATTCCTAGCAACTGCCCGTATGACTGGACCACAGCTGAATTACTGTTACTAGGGCCACCAAAGGATCATTATGATTAAAATCAAATAATCAGTTTTGTAGAAGATATCATTACAAGAAATTGCTGACAATAATAATAATAATAATAAAGACTTTATTTAAAGAATTTTTTCAACACAGTAATCAATGAAAATAAAAAAGATACAAAGAAAATGTGGCAAAATTTAAAACACCTATCAGGGAAAAATACTAATACTCAAACTCAATTCATTAACGATGAAAATGGAGAACCAATCACTGATCCTGCTGAAAGCGCAACAAAATTTAATGAATTCTTCACAAGTATTTTTAAAAGGGCACCTACTGTCAAAAACTATCCCGAATCATATAAAACTAGACTAAGAGATCATAATTCAAATTGTTTCAAAACTGACCAATTGTTTCGAATTCCTCCAATATCTGAAAAATTTGTGAGGAACGTGCTTGAAACTCTAGACTAATACAAGATGCCATTGGACACAGGGCAATCACATTACTTCACATAAGCACATTACACTGATGTGAACTAAAATGTGCACTTTTAAATCCAGTTAAATGACAAGCAGTTCAACATCAGTCATAAGCAAACTATTAAATTTAATAAAAAGCATGATTGCATATGAAACAAAGTATTTTCCTTACAGTTTAATTGTTTTTGTATTGTTTAGACACACTTCTTTAGATATATCATTGTAGTTACTGGAATGCAATGAGCTTTGGCAATAACACTTGACTTAAGATTCCTTTTTTAAAATAGTGTAACATGTGACACCTCTTTGAATTTAGCACTAAAAGTTAAAACATTATAATACTTGACTAGGTCACTCCTAGATTTTAATTTGCTTTTCATCATTTTCTTAACTGATTGAATGAGGGACATCACTTAAACAGTCTAAGAAATGTCACTGAAACAGTACAAAACATGACGCAAGAAACCTCCAGTATTACATGCAACTCCTACATTTTCTATTGCTGTCTTCTGAAATGAGTAAATCCTTGCTGTAAGATCCAATTTTTGCCGGTTTAATAATTTTCTTGTCATCAAATCTTTAATCCAGTGAATTGATGATCTCTGGTAATCAAATGAAATGTTGATCTTTGGTAATCCAACGACTTCTTTGCATTTTCACAGATATATACACACAACAGATAGGAAGCTCTAAAAATAGATAATAGTCAGATTCAGACCCACAATCCTTTGCAGGCTTCGGTGATAATTGGGTTTTCCCGATAGTCTCCAATTTTCGCACTCTCGTTAAACTTGGACGATATCCATGAATTATTGTTTACATACCCCTACATAGATTTTCATCAGAGAAATATTTGTATAGAAAAGTGTGTATAGTACCTTTTACGATAAATAACTATTGCTTCTTATTTAAGCAAAAAAATGTTTCATCTTCCTCCGGGAATTCAATATGACGGTGTTTTGGCTATTTTTACCCAGGATGCATCAAATCTCTGAAAATCCCCGACATATGATAACTTATAAGAACACAATTCTGCCACAATTCTGAACACAATACTGAATTTAACTGTGTGACATCACAGTTTCTTCTCCATGTATATTTAGCTCCATGGCATTTTGTACAACTTGCCCTCTTTCAATTAACTGAAGAATTTATGACAGTTTCTATATCAAAAGTTTTTGACCCGTTTTATAGATTTAAGCTCTCACTCTCCTCAGCTTTGAACATCATCCACGAGTAAGTTGAACTCCTCCCTTTGTGGCCTTGTGGTACCAATTCTTATCTGAAATCAAACAAATACATTTCTCTACATATGGAAATATACCAAGATATTTGAATACGAAATAAATACAAATCACTTGGCAGGACGTGAAGTGAATGCACACTTGGTTCAAGCGAGTAAAATCATTGAAAACTTGACAAAATGGTTTCTGTGTCTTAAATATTTACAAAACTCTCACATATATTTTCAGGTAAGTGGGTTTGTATGTTATTTGATTTTCTTTTTAAATGGCCATTCATGAAGGAAGTGTTTATGACACACTCTGTTCTGGGCTCAGATTTGTAGCTTTTGGTTATATACAAAGCTATTGAAGTTATAAACTGGTCATGTACATATTTTGAAATTTGATAAGTGAAAATCCAGGGCGGTTTTTATGCTCATTTATTCACATATGTAAGTTTTGAAGTTCACCAAAAAAGGCAAACTTAAATGAAAATATACTGTGTACAGAGTATTTTTTTATTATTATTTATTATCATTGTTATTCCTGTAATTTAGTGATGTTGATCATTATTTCTGTAAAGTTGGTTGATTCTAACTCAAGCACTCAAGGAACAAATAACACAACATAATGAAACGGTTTTTACAAAGTCAAGGGAAATAACTCTACAAATACGGGATAAATCCACAAGCGGAACCCAAGGTACACAACTAGTCATATGCTGACCGACCTTCCCGTAAGGCTTAATGACTAGGTCAAATCCTTTTTGATTTACATGCGACAAGTTGAAAATTGCAAAAAATTTCTAAGTCAAGGTCAATAACTCTGAAAGATAATAAATCCACACGAAAATATCCAGTGCACAACTTCACATGCTGATCAACATTTCTGCAAAGTTTCATGACTCTATGTCAAACCCATTTTGAGTTACATGCAACAAGTTGAAAATTGCAAAATTTTACTAAGTCAAGGGCAATAACTCTAAAAATACTATATAAATCCAGACAAAAATACCCAGGTGCACAACTACACATGCTGATCAACATTCCTGTAAAGTTTCATGACTCTAGGTCAAATACTTTTTGAGTTACATCCGACACAAAAGAGAACAGACGGACAAGGGTAAATCTAAATGTTCGCCACTAAAGTGGGGCCACAAAAATATCTTGTTCAAGCGTGTTCAACCACTACACGCCCTGCCCCCTAATACAATAACAGATTACAGTCATCGATTTAAGCACTCGTCCGGTGGCCCATGACCAGTGTAAATTTTAAGAGAATTAAGTTAAATATATAGTAGAATAAATTCAAAACTGGAATTCGGACAAGTATATTCAAAAATCTTAAATTCAATGACTGAGATTAAGGCAATGTATTCAGGTTAGTGCTTAAAGTATGACAGTCACTGTTTGTGCTATTTTTGTTCTTTGCAAATCATCATGTGGGATTTATTTTAATGGACCAGTATTCAGATTCTCTAGTATAGGCTTAGGCAGTGTCAAAGACAAACCATTTTAGCTAGGCTGTCACCTGGGACTGGACCACTGACCGAATAAATTTTGGTGGCCTTGACAACTTTTTAGTGGTCCAATAATTCCTATACATGCACAGAAATCTAGAGATTAAATCACACTCAAACACACACATACAAATCAAAAACAAACAGAAAACATGATTGGGTAAAGTCAAAAATAATGAGGCCAAACATTTAAAGGCTACCCAGATTAATATTTTAATAGTTGTGTATATTGTTATAAGTGCTAAATATAGCATCTATCAGTGTTGTAAAATATGCCAAGTTTCAGGGACATACACGCTACAAGTGAAAAGGATACAAGGAAGACATTACCCTAAAATGTCAGGAGTGTAACACTTTTAGTGTGACATTTTACACAAATGATGATTCTCTATTCCTGATACAGAAAAACAGTTTCTTAAATGACAATTTTTGTCACTTATGTTATATATCTCTTATGCTCTCGCAATTGCTTTTTCTTATTTTCTTTGTAAAATGTAGGTATCCCACTTGGTTATCCAGTCACTAAAGTCAGTCGTTGTAAAAATAAAATGTACTTTAAAAAAAGCATGGTTTGTACTAACAGTAAAGTTTTCTGCTTATATCTTGTTATTAAAAGCTTTTCCTTGCTTCTAAAATTTTGACCATTGTATATAGTTAAGAATATAAATTCTTTTTTTTCTATGCTATAAATGTTATTGACTCGATTTCGATTCAAAATAATGACACTGCTCAGTGTCAGGAGTGTAACATCTTGTACTTTTACTGATTTCCTTATTGCATATAAGGTGTTATATTAATATGTTCTTTCTTTTTCAAAAACATGAGTCCAAGTGATGTCAGCAGTGACATTAGTTCAAGTTAACTAAATCATGCACTTTCTGTACATGATCATCAGTGATGTCAGGAGTGTAACACTATTTTTGCCATCTTTTAACCTTGTAACGATTTCATGAATATACCATATAAATTTCGTATCTAAATATGATTCTTGCCACTATTCATAAGGAAAAGTAATAAAGTATTTGTTTTTTTGTTTTTTTTTAAGAAACCACAATGCTTAAGTTCTGTTTTTAGTATATTTACTTAAATACCATCATTTCCTAAATGTCTACTATTGACAAGTATAATCATTGAAATTTAATGATAGTACACTAAAGAAATTACTGAGAAATTAAAATCATGTATATACTCTTTGCAGAACAAAGCATTTATATACAATTATTGAAGATTAAGTATGCAATATGAGTAAAATACAGTATGTGAGAATAGTGAAAAGTGTTACACTCCTGACATTTTTTTTCTTTTTCGGCAATTGTAGTTAACTTTGTTTTATTTTCAGCAGACTAATAAACAATTGAAGTAGATATAAAAAAAACACTATAAAACTCATGTAAACAAATATATATGCCAATTAGTATGATGAGATTTGACATTATTTCTAAACACAGTAACAAAGTCAATAACAATAAAGACATACAGTAATTTTTTTTTCATCTATGATAATTACTGTTAATTCTGCAATCATTTTTGTTATCACATTTTTTTGAATGCAGTTCCTGCATATTCAATTTTCAGTTATTGTAGTCCTTAGTCTTTTAAAATACTAACCATTTGAATTCTGCCAAAACACTGCATTTTTGCTCTGTTTTTTGCTTAATACCTAACCTTAATAAAGTAGTAGCTAGTAATACTAACAATTGTGAGAGAGAGACTAACCTGAGAGGTGTGCTTACAGACAGCATTGAGTCTTATATATATAACAACTCAACAGAGCATAAAAATGAAACTCTAAGCGAGTTTGAAAATAAAATTCGCAGAAAAGGTTGGAAGATTCCAGGTACTACTCCTGATGACGGCAATTGTTTCTTTTGGGCCAGCAGTGATCAGTTACATGCCCTTGGGATGACTCAACAAAGTCACACTCAGTTGAGAAGCAAAGTAATTCATCACATGCAAAACTTACCAGAGGTATTTATCAAGCTTAGTTTTAAAGTCATGCCTGAAATTCATTTAATTATTAATTTTTTTATTTAAAAAACTTGTAATTTTATATTTTTAAATCATAGGTTTAATAAAAAAATACAATTTACAATTTTATTTTTCAGACTGACAAATTGGAATTAGAGCAAATCTTGGCAAGTGACTTAACCAAATATATAGAAAATATGTCAAAGAATGGAACCTTAGATACAGACCATGTGTGTTTACAGAATATGTGCAAAGCCCTGTCTTGCAAGATAAATGTGTTCATGGGGATACTCCTAACATAACCATTGGAGATGGAGACAGTTCCCTACCAACATTGTTGATGGTAACATTCCAGAAATAGAACATTATGTTAGCTTGCAGCGTTTAAATAGGTAAGACAAAATAAATATCTTATATATATAGAAGGATAAATTAAGCATGTTTCTGTTCTTTGTCAGATGAATTTCAACCAATAATTTTAGAAATGTATCTTTTAAAGACACAGTTAGTATAAACCTTTCAATTATCATATTGCATATTTAACCCTGAAGATTTTGTAGCTGTAGCTGTCAAGTCAAACAGAAGAACATATCTGTACATTGCTGGGTCATGTTGTTTTTTGTATACTTTTCATTAGTTTCCTCAGTAATTTTATGACCTAATTTTAGAACTTGAAATGTGATTGTTTTCTTTTCATTTAATTATATTAACTACTTATTGAATAGGTAATATCACAGGCAGATGATGACATCCAAGTTAGGTACCTTAAAGCAAGTGGAGGTGCTGACGAGTACAATTGGCCAGCCAAGGAGGATGTGTCCTGGCAGTCCTTGGAAGATATTGTTCAGACAATTAAAATGACAATTCTTCTTTCTGGGCGCGGAATACCGCTTCAATTTTTAACTTGAATGACTTAAGATCATAGAAATCATATATTTTCAAATTAACAGTTCAAAGTGCACATCTTGTGTCAGGAGTGTAACACAGTTTGAACAGTTCATGTTAAAGTTTGTACTTTATGTAGTTTAAATTTGTAGCTTCTTTTTATCTTTTTATTTAAATAAATGTTCTCTTAAACCAGCATGGTTTTCTACCAGGGGTAGAAAGCAAGTAGAACATATATAAAAAAGAAAATGTTTACACTCAGATGGTTCACATATATATAGTAAAGGTTTGAAAAAGGTCACTTATTTTTTAACAAAGTGTTTTTAAAAAGGCAAGATAAACAAAAAGGAACAATTAACATAGAAAACTTATACTTGTCTTAAGTATTTCATTAAAAAATATTTTAAATCAATATTTTAAGATATTAAGTCTCTTGCCTGAATGTGTCAGGAGTGTAACACTCAAATGTTAAAGTGAAATTGTGCATTTTTTTGTGAAATAGATTCTTCATGGTCATTTTAATATTAAATTCCTATTGGTTAGGAACAGAAGCTTAATTAATGTTTATAACCTTTATTTCCATTTATTTTCTAATTGTTTACATGTTAGAAACTTGTTTGTGGTTTTAAGTGTAACTTCATATCTATGCTCTAAGAATTATTCTCAAATGTAATAACCTATCAGTATGTTTTCAAAAATCAGTCGTGTTCTGTACATGTGTTTCTTATGTTATTTTTACCTCCAATCTTTCTGTAAAGAACTATTATCATTTAAACAACTTATGCTAGTCATGTCAGGAGTGTAACGCTTTTTTATAAAATACAAGTTAAATTTGACTGCTTATTTTTTTTTTTTGAGAGGTTGAAATATTTGGAAACTTTATTTTACATCAAAGCAATTATTAATACATACTTACAACTACTTTTTTATTTCTCTGCCAAATTTTCTCCAACTTTAGAAAAACTTGATGTTCTTACATTAAAGAAAATCAGACTTTAGTAACAAAACAATAGCATTTTTTTTTTTCTGTTGTAAAAACTACTGGTAAAAAAATGGTATATTTTTTATCCCTACATCACTACTGTTACTAAAATATAACAACACATATGATTTAATTAACATTGGGAAGTATAGTGACACAATTTTATAAAGCATTGGTTTTGTTAATTTTTGTTAATAAGTTGAAATAAAATGTTGATTTATACAATTTGTGTTGTGTTAGATAAAATCCAATTACTCGGCATTAAACAGCAATCAATATCACATGGTTTTAGGTGAAAAATAAGTAGAAATATGAAATTTCAATTTTGACCCTATTTTCAAATTTTTGCCTCATTATTTTTGACTTTACCCGATTTCTGTTTCAAATAAATTTTTGGAGGTATCTTATTGTGATTTAAAAATACAGTCAGTAATGTGTTATTTTAAAATACAGACATGATGTAGGCTTATTGAACATTACCTTTTCTTGTTGATCTTGTTTATCATATTCTAATATATAACTAGATCAAAACAATATTTTAAACTTTTAGAGGGCATAAGCAAATAATTTCCTGCAGGGAAGCACAACCATCTTCAACGATGCTTTGTTTTTTTATTCATTATTATTATATCTTTCCTGTTCAACAAAGAAATAAATAAAAACAGGTCGCGAAAATATGTGACAAATGTCCGTTTACGCATTTTTTCCAGTAAGGTTTAAGTATCTTAACTGTAACTAGGAATAAGCTGGAAATACAATTATTATTTCTATTGTTACAGTCGGCAAATTGTTACAAAATAATGCTTTTAGAAGTGAAGATTAAGAAAGGTCATTAAAATAATCTCTAGACTCTTCATTTTTTCTAGGGGTCATAAACACGCCGGCTCTGTTTGGGAAAAAATCAGTGCATTTATGATAATACTCACAGTGAATTTCACCGATTGCAGCTTTGAAGGTCTTCTTCTGATAATTTGCTTAAGCTATTTCACATTCCTCGTTGTATGTCTTTATTGGGGAGACGATATCAGTTCACTGTTGATAAGAGACGAAGTGTCTGCCGTCTTTGAATAGATTGCGCGCACAATAAACCTGTGTTCTACGTAATAAACATGTGTACTACGTCAGTAACATGTGCTTGATTCGCAAAATTTCGTGTACTTCTGTTGTTTTTTCCGTCAATACAATGACTGAATAATTTCAATTATATCGTTGAATTTTATTTCAAAAATCTATTATTTTAAGCCCAACAAGCGCTTGAATTTCATACAATGCTACAGTAGTTTCCAAAACAATTGTGTTGCTACGTCATCAGTATACGTATCCAATACGTCATGAAATTATGCTCGTCTTGGTTAGCGTAAATATACGGATATTGCTCGAGTATAATCGTAAAGGTTCGCTGGTTAAGTAAAGACTAAGTTATCATCGTTAATATCCGTCAGCATTCTTTAATTCAGGACTCTCGATTGACGCGGGGATTCGGGTTTTGACTCGTGAAAATTTGGAAATGCACAAATATGACACCTGAAAAAATCTGCACAAGAGTCAATTTGCCACTTTGGATTTTCAACTATGCAATAATTATCACCTTAAATCCACCCCTAATTAGATCTACATATGTTCAAATCACACTCCATAAAAATGTCAACAGGCAGTATAATGTATAAAGTGGTTTATACACACAGCCTGTGCACTGAAGCATGACATCAGTGGATGCAATTTGACAGCGCTAAAAATAGCTCTACACAACTGATAAAAATTACATACTTCAGATGTCAATTATTGATTTTTTTAAGGTTTATAATAATACGTCTTTGATTTACTTGGAGTGCCTGTACATTTGTTATTTCTTTTTGGATTATATACTCCTATTATCTATTAATTAAATGGCCAATGATAAAATTGTCAGAAATGCAGGTTGACCATTAAGGTCAATTGATTATTAAATTTCAATTAGAATCTAAATAATAATAGTAATCCTAGAAAAATATTATTAAATAGATCTAGATCAGTAGGCCCTATGTTGTTTTATTTAAAAAAAAACATTTTTATTTTCAATTTTATTGTCTTCCTTCTTTATCTACTTGTTTACTTTCAACAAAGAGAATTCCTAGTCTTTAGGAATTTATGTAAGATTCAAGGAATTTAGCACAGATGTTAAGGATTTTGTCCTACAAGATAAATTCTAAGTAATTCCTAAAGACTAGGAATTTTGCAAAATCTTAAGTCTTAGAAATCTCAGAAAATAAATTACAATTCCTAGTATAACTTAGAAATTGATGAGTTGTTTAAAAATTATCAGAAATGCCTAGTTCTCAGTAACTGGTATTTCCTAGGCCACACTAGAATAGCCAAGACTGGTTTTAACATTCTGGAATTTTCTAGGATCATAACTGGGAAATACTGGGACTTTTTAAATACCAGTATATATTTCTGCAAGGGTAGTTGAATAGCTTGTCTTGTGAAAGAATCCCAAGTGCCTGGCGGTATTCGAACTTTTTGGATGAACGGCAAGTGGCTCGAAGGCATACACTTAACAACACGGCCACAAGCTCCATATCCTGCAGTTGTTGCTTTATCTGATCTGTACTGTGGCAACATAACCGTAAGAGTTTGGGTCATAAATTGCATTTGGATCGTAGAAAAAATCGCATTCCATCAGTAACTTTAAGTACTTGGTTTAGTTGTTTGTTGGAATAGAGAAAATCTCAAATCTCAAATAGCAACTGAGTATATCGCTTCAAAGTATTGATGAAAGGCTCTTTGAACTTTTTGCATCAATTTTACACCTCAGAATTTGCGCAGCAACGATTCAACCAGATACGGTGGCACAAATGTGACTTGTATGTGTGTGTGTTTTTATCAATGTACTGTGCACGAGATACTATTTCGTGGTCACGAGTTACTAAGTCGTGGCCACGAGATAATTATATCCTGGTCACAAGATAGTATGTCGTGGCCACGAGATACTATGTTGTGGGCATGAGATAAATAAAAATCTGGAAACAAAGTGATCCCCCGGAAGCATTTATCACAACAAAATAACATGAAAAATGCAGACTCGGTATGATTGAGTCTATACATGAGGGATAATGAGTAAGTGCAACATCCCTCACGCCCCCTAGCACCGGCTTGAGCGGTACTCATTTCGCAACACTTGCTGGCATCAATGATCCCGAAGGACCAGAAAAATATAACAACACTGGAGTGAATTACGGGGCAACTTTTTACAGCTGCCACACAGCACTTGACACCTGCTGTTGTGAAGTATAAAAATCTAGAAACAAAGTGATCCCCGGAAGCATTAATCACAATCAACATATGTATGAAAAATACAGACTCTCTTTGATTTAGTCTGCACAGGAGGGATAATGAATAAGTGCAACATCCCACACGCCACCTAGCACTGGCTTGAGCGGTACTCATTTTTCAACACTTAATAGTGCTGGCATCAATGATCCCGAAATACCAGCAAAATATAACAACACAGAAGTGAAGTACGGGAAACTTTTTTACAGCTGCCACACAGCACTTGACACCTGCTATTGTGAAGTATAAAAATCTTGAAACAAAGTGATCCCCTCGGAATTAAACAAAACAAAAAATTACATGAAAAATCGGTTTTGATTGAGTCTGCACAGGAGGGATAATGAATAAGTGCAACATCCCTCACGCCCCCAAGCACCGGCTATATAGCACTAGGAAAATTAATATAAATCTCTTGTAATCTGATTGTTTTTTTTATCTCGTGCGCACAACTTAATTATCTGTTCCAACGACTTAATAACTCGTGGCCACGACATAGTATCTCGTTCCCTCGACTTAATTATCTCATGCCTACGACTAAGTAACTCGTGGCCACGAGTAAGTAGCTTAGCTCGTGGCCACGACAGTGTCTCGTGCTCATGAGATAAATAAAACACACACACTTTACCTTTGTGTCACTGTAACCAGATTATATACGGCCGAGATTCTTTCTAAAACATATTTCATGTTTCAAAAAAAAAAAAAGATTATTATGGAACGCCATAGCCGCCTCCTATATACATACATGTATTCTAAAGTGATAATATGTTATGATTTTGCTAATTTATGATGTCGTAATGGTCGTATGGTGATATATTTATCGTTATATGGTGCTGTCGTTTGAATAGATGATGCTATCGTTTTCATATATCGGTTTGATAGATGGTGATGTTATAAAAGCGTATGTTGCTGTCATTTTATAGACGGTGCTGCGACTTAAATAATAGATGGTGATGTCGTTTCAATATATGGTGATTGCCATTTTGAAAGATGGTGATGGAGTTTGGAACCATATATTGTGATGGTTCTGCTTTATGGTGCTATGGTGTTTTTAGATCTAATGCTGTTGTTTCGGTGAATGGTGAGGTCATTTTGAACCATATACATGATAACAGAACAATATATGAAAATCACAGCACAAATCTAACAAAATAAAATCACTATATACCAAAATTATCAAAATGATAGCATAACCGATTAAGACCAGAATTCCATTTCTCGGAACCATATCACCATTTATCAAAATGACATCGCCATTTATCAAAATCACAGCACAGTATATGAAAAGAGAGCACCATATACTATAATGACAAGCAACATCTATCTAAACAACATCACCAACTTCAAAAGCAACAGTAATTATTATTTATCATAATCACGGCACCATTTAACTAAAAGATGCCACCACTTTAGAAATGTGTATATACTCGGTTCCTATGATATCACGGGTTCTATGATATCACGGTATTAACATGTTATGCAACTACTAGTAAAAGTAATATATGACATAGCCCAGCAAATTATGCGCTTGAGGGCTTTTTATTATATAGACGATGGCTGCCCTTCATAAATTCCAATATCTGTGAAATATCAATTTGTAAAGGCGCTCGCTCGGTCTTGCTGTCGAATTATTCAGATTACAAATGACAATGCTATTATTTTCAAAACTGTCACATAAAACTACACAGCATCTGCCAATAAATTCAATTTTGTAAATAATAAATATTCGGGGAGAAAAACTTTTTGATTAAAATCTCCATATTTGACTACCATATCCCTTAATTATTACTATGTAATAATCTAATATACTGGCATATCATCTATTCGTATAGCTTGAATTTTATAGTCAGTTAACTGTTGGAAGTTTTCCACATCTTAATTCGAAGATTTTGACCCATCTGTCCTTTTATACTTGCATTTTTGGGGAAGACCGTCATGCCATAGTAACCTCTGAAATCACCCAAAATGGCAATAGCAACTTGTCAATCTTCGGATAAGGACACAGAACGGATGCTTTATTTCGTTCTATCTTACACTAAAAACTAAACATGTAACAATTAGTATTTTTTTAATGCTCGGAGTTTTTGACAAACTTCTTTCCAATATTCGAAGTAAAATAGAGAGAAATAAGAATCCCTAAAGAAAGCCCAACACGGCAAAATTGAAAATGTTGCAGGCCCCCTAGCACTAGCTTAAGTAAAAGTCCACCTAAACTATGTGAATTCATAGAAACAAATGCAAACAATACATTATTTATATATTTATTATTATGATTGTAGAAACCGAAAGTACAAAATGCCAACCTGTTGACATTTAGTCGGATTTGTTTAAATTGTACCCCAGTGGGAATTTTGAAATTCAAAATGGTTGTTATACATATTTTCAATCATTATTGTACCGAAACAAACTATATTTTTCTTTGGATGTCAAAATAGAGAGAATATGAAGATAACACTCTCTGTTTCTGTTTACATCTGAAACAACGTGGTATACCTGTCCCTAGATTTGCCACTTAAATGCCACCCTTTTTTATGGTGTAGTATTTAGACAATTTTCCACCAATAATGCCACCGAAATGCCACCAAAACGCCACCCAAATCATGAAAATGGTGAAAAATTTGAGCAGGACTGATGCTATATAATTTTCCAGTTAATTCCACCTTTTTTACGCTTTAAATGCCACCAATGAGTGGAAAGTTGGTGGAGTATTTAGACAAACTTTCACCATTATGTCACCTGAGGGTGGCAAACTCATTTTCCACTACATGCCACTTGTTTCCACTAATTGCCACCATCATGGTGGAAAGATGGTGGAGTATTTAGACGAATTTCCACCATTATGCCACCATTGAGTGGCAAACTCATTTTCCACCAAATGCCACTTATTTCCACCTTTTGCCACCATTAGGGTGGAAAGTTGGTGGAGTATTTAGACACTTTTCCACCATTTTTCCACTAAATGCCACCTATTTTCACCCTTTCAGAAAATTTCCACCTTGTGGGTGGCAATAGCTGGAAACTGCTTAAAAGTCACCCTGTACCCTTAAAGAGAAACAAACGATTTTAAAAATAATCCTTTTTAATGTCTCCATATATAATAATTGTCTCAAAAAATAGCAACACATTAGTCCATTTTATTATCTTCAGTTTATCTTTCTATTCCTGGACGGTTTGAGGAGGTGCAGAATCACCCTATGGATTTCAGTCCTTTGGGTTGTCAGCCACTTTTTCAGCGCACAATCTAAAACAAAAAAATATTATGAATAATTGTTACAATAATGAAAAACATTAGCTTACATTATTTTTTACATGACTATTGGATATTTCTATATTCAAGTTGAGTGCATAGATATGATTAAAACCTTAACAAAACAGCATTGCAGACATGGAAGAATCAAACTTTTCTTATTTATTAATACTCCAAGGCAGAAAATATATGCAGAATCAAAAATGATATTTTCATTCAGTTCATTAGTTACCTTTCAAGAACTTAAGTTTTGCCTTGTGTGCACCAGCAGGTCTGGCGTCAGACTCTCTGTTCCATTTCCTCATACCAAACAATGAGCAGCCTTTAATCTCTTCTATATTGAATAGCATTCTGAAGAGCCTTGTTGTACCTTTCTCATTTGCTGCATAGTGCCTCAGTTCTGCCATCACTTAGTCCTAAAATATAATTATCAATATCCAATAAGTAAAGACAGAAAATGAAACACGGTATATGTATACAACTCCAAAATTTTATATTAAGAAAGAAATAAAGAAATACAACACGTCACCATCAGTACAGGTTAAGTAATTTAATAATCTTCCAGTTTCAGTTCTTAACGAACCTTCATCAGGATAAATATTTGACAAAATTTTCAAACTTAGGTGTACAAAAACTCTAAAATTTGTAAAACTAAACATTAATGCAAATTTAAGTGTCATTAAGAGTTTGAATAAAAGTAAGTTTGTAAATAGTGCATAATAGCTATATTTATTAAGAACTGAAAAGTGTCTTATTGGGTACTGTGACACTTCTTTCTTATCAATTCTAAAATAACTTTGAATTAACAAGATACCTTTGTAAAGCCACTGAAGAACAAGTGTGTTGCTCCAGGCTGCTCCTCATTGCTTTGTGTCTGCAAAATAATAATTCTTATTTAAAGATGTTTCTGTTATGAACTGTCATTCTCCTAACAGCTTGTTACTCTAGACTGTCTAGTTATGGTTATATATCTACTGCACCATGAAAGCTGAATTACAACAATGAAGGAATGAAGCTTACTAATAAAACAGTTACTGTTGATCTGCTTCACATGCGACACACAAGGAAAAATGTTTATTAGCATGAAAGTTGTTGTAATAGGAACCTGGTTATCTATAGTTTGATTGATGTAATATTGTACAAAATTAATGATTATTTTGTACTTACTGATTAATTTCTATAATTATTTTCTCAAACTTAAAATTTCTAACATACTGTATTTATGAAATGATGAAGCTCTTCCTACATTCTTTATAAAAATCCTACATTCTTTATATGTAAATGCAGCTTTCTTTTTTAGTAAAGTTACAAACATAACAAATTTAAAACATAATTTTATACATTATACCACTTCATATTTTTAATGTTAAAAAAATTAATAGTTTCTGCAAAAATTATTATAATTGTTATATGTAAAAGTTGCTTACCTGAAACTTTGACTTAAAATGATTCTGCTGTTTATCTTCTTGTCTAATGTTATAATCTACACATTCACACTTCAGCTAAAACTTTTCATTTCTATTTGCCACACTTATAAGACTTTTAATGTATTCTTTGAGAAATCAAAAATATGCACCTTTACATTTTAAACAAAATAATATCTCCAGAATTGCTACAACACCAATCATTTGCTTTGTGTTTGCAAGCTTTAACTGACCTCAATTCCTTTGAATTCAAACTTTACAACCGTACAACTGGAAAGTTCCATTATAATTTTAAACTGAGAGGGATTATTCAAAAACCATAGCACCCATCATTTTATTTTTTACATTCATTTAAATGTATAAAACTATGTCTAATACCTAAATAGATTGAGTAGAAATTAAGTTTTTGAAAGATAATTTAGCATGCTATTTTAACACAGATTCTACATATAACATGTATAATGTTGCCTCTCCCAAAATAATCAAATGGAACACAGTCTGGTCAGCTTGAGTAAACTATTAACCCCCATGAAGAGATTACTAGATAAGAGGGCAGTAGTTTATCAGATCTGTGTGTTAAATCTTAGAGGATGCAGTATTTACTTGCTAGTATTTACTTATCCTGATTATAAGAAATTATCAGACATTATTACTAATTACTTTTCACACAATTATTTTTACAATAGATTTAAAGCCCATGAAAGGCATACTTATTACTATATTGTGTATGTATAATAAGCAAGCACAGTACTTCATTATCTTGAAGTCTGATCTATTTTTTATGTATATTTATTAAAAAGCTTTTAAATATTATTGTTAACAAGTTTGATTCATGTTTGTTTCTTCTTTAAAATGCATGTACATAACTCTCTCCTGCAAAGTTATGGAGTTATTGCCCTTTGAAAGTTTTAATCTGCAAAGCATAGTACAAAAAATGTTTGATACAATAATTTTAAACTCCACATATAACTAAATCTCATTGATTCAATGAGAAGTACAAGGCCTAGGAACCATAACTCTTTTTTGTATGATTTGGGGTTCATTGCCATTTTGTACTTCTCCATGCTTAATTTTTGTTTTGATCATTAAGCTTAAAAAGTATTGGAGATATTAATTTGAAACTTCACAGATATAGATCTTTGTGAGTAACGTGCTGTGTTTACGAACCATAACTCTTTTGCATACTTTTGGAGTTATTGGCGTCTTTGCATTTTTCACTTTAATTATTGTAAGCATTACATGAAAAGTGTTTGTACTCACCAGATATCAGTTTAAAGAAATATTAAAGAGACCAATCTTAATTAGAAGAAAAGACCAAAGTCAAACTTTATTCAAGATTGACATTAAAATATCACAACAAACTTTATGCAGAAAAATGCATTTTCTGGGCATTTAAAGAAAATATTCAACTATTGAATGTACAGATGCAACTAAAAAAGCTAAGTACACTTTTACAGCCCGTAACTTTATTTTTACAAGCATAGAATGGAACATAGGCATTTTTGACTTTAAGTCAGTTTGATAAAAAGTTCACTTGATGCTTTGTTAAAAACTAGAAACAGGTTTATACTACTTTCAAATCCGTATTTACTCCGAGGTTATAATTGATTATAGCCGAGGATGTTCGATTGCCAAAATGGCTGACTATAGAAATAGTTTTAAAAATAAAAGACAGTTTATTGAATATATCTTGAAATAGAATTCGACAAACAGTTTTGGAAAAAGATCACTTATTAAAAAAAGAAGAGAAATCTCATTCATGTTATGATTTTTATATATAATTTTTTTGATAAATGTTAAGTACCGTGCCCAGGCTATAAGGCAGTTTATGGCGCTCCATAGATATATTTTGCCAGTCCATGACACCTTGGTTACTATTTATAGTTTAATGTTTCATTACAGTTGTCAGTGCATTTCAAATTTAGTAATGACCGAGGCAACCAAAAGTTGACTTTTTGTTATAAGAAAGATTGCATAGAGTAAAATATGAAGTGAGATGCTCAGTGAAACAGTAAAAGAGGTATACTTGAGATATTTCGTATGAATTTCAGTAAAATATTACCTACAAATTATTAAAAAGTGTGTTCGTCTGCTATTTTTAGTTTAAAAAGGCAGACGAATACAACTTGTATCAATTTCATTATTTTTGTATGTTCTTTTTATTTAAGAAACTAATATAAAGTAATGTTAAGGAATAATTAAAAAAACACAACTTTTTTTGAAATTTTGTTTCTGAACGAATTTTTGTTGGCTTTTCTTTTTTAGTGAGGCTAATTGCGTTTTTATATACATGTATTACAATATATTATGTACACACTGACACCTTTATAATTAATTAATCATATCAGTGTTTCTTTTTCTTTATTTCATCACCTGAATGAATAATACTAATATATCAATTATTTCTATTTCAGAACTAAAGGATGAACTTATAGCATGGGTACAACACCTATCAGAGTACAGTTCCTCTTTCACCACTCACAGATGATTCCCATACCCCTCTAGCTGGGTTCTACATTATGCCAGAAATTGACATACAGACGAATCTTCCAGGTGGAAGGAAAGAAACAACTAGAGTCAAGTCGTTTACATGACCTGTTTACATTCGGGTAGAAAAGTTCCAAGGGGAAATATATTTATCATCGGGTCGCTG
>NW_026852702.1:0-17425 GCF_026571515.1 Ruditapes philippinarum | reverse complement strand
GGGGGTTTAGGAAATTGGCGACATTGTTTGAATGTGCCATTAATCAATGCCTAGTTGAGCTAAGTTTTTACCCAATCTCTGCGGGATTTGATACGATAATTATCTAAAGAGCTAAAAGTTTCAAACCAGATAATTTAGTTAGAAAATTCGCTTACTATCCATATTTGAGTTTGCCAAATAATTCTTAAATTAAATGACATGTTATGTGACTATGATTTGTAAAAATTATGGCAAACTTATGGAGGTGAATATTCGTCAATAGTATATGTATCTTGATGACATGGTTATATCTGAATGTTAGTAATCAATGTATGTTGAGTTGGTTAATTGCATTCTTAGGTTCCAAGGTTACCTTTTTTTAGGCGATGGCACTAACGAAACATCGTACTTAAGATTTAAAATCTTTTAATATTGTCAACGAAGAGAGAGATTTTAATATTTTGTTTGTTTAGAATGTCGATTGAATACACAGCTAACATAAGATTCATGATGTCAATGACAATGATCATAATGAGAAGAACTACACTATTACTAACTGATGATGTGCATTCTTACTGTTCTAAAATTTCAGTTCAGATTTCAAAATAATTAAGATGATATGCCAGTCGTTGTGAATTAAGTACCATGTCAGTGTTAGAGGGTAAAATGTCCAATGTAACGATAAGGAAATATTAAACGACATAAACGTTCTGTTACATACGACAAATATGAACATTTTTGCAAATGCCTAAAGATTTGAAGCGAGAGGTTGAATTGATATAGTCTAAATTTTAAAAACAAACGCAAGATTCTGATCTTCAGGATAAATGAACAATCTAAATAATATAAAAAAATTTAATTTATTTAATCATTGCCAGCCAAATAACTTTTTGTCCAATGATTAACTGTGCCAGAGACAATGATCCGACAAACTTGTCAATGATTAACTGTGCCAGACTCCTAATGATTGTCCACTTACACATTTCTGTGAAAGAGAATAAATAGTTTGTAAGTCAATATATCAAGAGATTTATATGTGTAACAACTCAAAATTAATCCACTTGTCAAGATTGCTTTTAAACGGGACAGAAAATCTGTAAAGATGCTTCCATAGAGTGTCTAGTGTTATATTTGAGTGACTAGTAAGAATATCATACCATAAAATACGATTGACTATCATCAAACTATTTCCTATGATACCCGACAATTAATATTTGATTGCTTGGGTTTCAATGTACCTTTTTTTTTACAAAGAGGGAGAAATCCAAAGAATCACTGTCGTTGTTAACACAAACAAACAAAGGGGGCGGTGGGGCGAGGGGGGGGGGGAGGGAGAGGGATGGCGGATGCAGCCGAAAAGTAAGATTTTCCTCTCAAATTCGTGATGTTTTAGTGTAAAGGGTACAAACAATAACCTTTTTTACACTTTTCCGGGCACACGGGATTTTATTTCATTATGTTTCGTCCCGTACTTCATCTGAAATAGCGTCACCAGATTCTAAGCGAGAGAATTTTCTACCGGTATAATCTTGATTAAGTACGATTTTTTCTACCAAATTCACTGTTTCTTTTACATATTTGTACATTACCTAAAACCACTGGCTTTGCCCATAACTTATTATTACAGTGGTCTTGTTAAAATCGCCGAAATGTCAATTCAAACAGAAATATATTTATTTTCAAATGGAATGACAAATCTGAGTAACAAGTCACCTTATTAAGGCATGATTTGTTCGTTATTTAAATAGGTAATCATGGTTGACAATTTAATTTTTAGTTCCAATAGATTTGTCGTTCGTTGCTCTCTTATAGCATACGCATGGTTTTGTATAATTTGTATGTCCCATTCTTGTAAGCATATAATTATCCCAGCAGGCACATCAACGTTGTTTCAACGTTGAATTATGGTCAGATTTCAACGTTGAAATAAGGTTGGATTTATATTCGGATTTGAAAGTTGAAACAACGTTTAAATTTCAACGTTGATACAACGTTGCAGCTTCAACGTTGGCACAACGTTGAAGTTTCAATGTCATTTCAACGTTGAAAACCCACCATACTTTAATTTTTTGATATATAGCAAAGTAACCAAGTTTAATAAAATATCAAGACAATATTAAATACTTCAGATATTTTATTTCAAAAATACAGTTCAAGTGCAGCTAAAATTCACTTTAATAGTTTTAACAATTAAGCTAAAATCTGTTCCAATTTTTTCTTCTAGATCTTTCTGGGTATGTCAAGTGTTCGAGTACTTCTTTGGCTGTCTCTTACTGCTTCTGCAAATAAAAATAAGAAGTTTGTAGTTAAAAGTGACTTGGTCAATCTCAAATTATACATATAATTACTCAACTTAGTGATTTGTTTTTATCTTAAAATGCTTTTATCTAAAAATTTACATCATAAAACAGTATAGAAATTGAAACATAGCTAAGTTTGATATTGACAGCAAATACTGTATATAAGACAACAAAATCTTTTTAAAAAGAAGCTATTTAAAAGTCTCACCTATGATTTGTAAGAAAAACTGCTCCCCGTCAGTTCCTTGCAGCATATTCCCAAGAAATTAACATTCTAGGCTCTAGCTAAGACCATTTTATGCAGCATCCTGAAACCAACAAACATGTAAATTTTATATCAATAATGTTACAGGAATATTCCGATAGAAATATATTTTAAGACAAGATAAATATCCAGTAGTTGAAAAATTTATACTTTGTATTGTAAAGAAATTCAAATATATAAATTAATAAGAATAAATTTCAATTTAACAAACCTGACAGTCCCTTTCATATTGAATGTATGGTATACAGGCTACAGCTGCAATACTCTAAATTTCAGCCAGGACCAGGATCTAGAATATAAAATAATATATAATAAAAAAGAAATAGATTTATTATTAAATTTACGACTATTAAACTTTAAAGTTTAACACTCAAATTTGTTATTTAACTAAATAATAATCACTATAATGTATTTTTTCAAACTAATTAACACTGTATTATACTATTAATAAAATATAAACATAGTTATATATATTGACGAATCGTCTTGGGACGTAATTTAAGTGGGCCGAACTACTTTATAGGTTTCAATTTTAAAATTGATTAAATTTTAAATAGGATATAGTACAGACAAATGTTTAATAATATGAAAAATAAATTAAAGAAAGACAAGATTTGTAAAATCATAAATTGCCAATGACATCAATAACTTCATGCTTACAAGGCCTACCGAACCCAAATCATTCAATTACGTCGCGAAAACGTGTCCAATCAACTCAATCATGTGTTTATATCTCTCATTTATTTCATAAAGTAAATTAAAGTAGAATTTAAAGAATAAATAATAATATTTTAGAAAATAATAAGTAAACTTAAGTAAAACATAACGGTAATACCTTCGAAATCCAAATAAATTGCCAATCGTGTTGTTTTCAAATTTTCCAAACAGCGCCACCATTTGCACGAACGATAATCATAGACAACAAACAAAATCGTAGACCGCAACAATTACTTCCCCTGACCAGCGTTATTTTATAAACGGGGTTTTGACTAATATCAATTTATTAATAAATATTATTCATAAAGAACTAAAAAATAAAACAACAAACAACAAAACATATTAACTAATATTTAAAGCGTTAATAGAAAGTAAAAAATTATTTCCAACTTTATTTGTTTAATATTTTTTGAATATACGGAAAAAGATTGTAACGCAAATTTTCCTGACAAAAATCACTTACAGACTAATTCAATAAAGGAATAATATCACAAAATTAGTGGTATAAAAGTTTATATAATGATTAAACTAAATGTAAAACTTCGACCATAAACAACGTTGAATCAACGTTGTATAATATACATTGGCAATATATCCGTATGGTCGTCCATAGTTGAATATTGGTTAAACAACGTCACGACCAACGCTGAAACAACGTCGAGTGCCTGCTGGGATAATGTTAAAAACTATTGTGTTAAAGTTATATTCCGTATGTTCTTTATAAAGCAAAGGCATATAAATACTGTGTCGATCTATTGACATATTCATAAGTTACTGAAGCATAAAGTTGAAAGATAATTTCTTTCCCATTGATGTTATTTAGTTGTTTCTTATGCTGAAAAGTTTACTGCGACCACCTTTTCTGACTAATTTGCCTAAGGTTTGTGTATAGAACATGCTTTTTGTACACATTATGAAATACAGATCATTGTACAAGAATTTATTTTGATTAAAAGCATTAGATAAGAATTATAAATCATTTAACTGAAAATGAACTCTGTTCTGCAGATTTAATATTTTTACAAAAAGAAACAAAGCGTATATTTGTGAGAATAAAACTCCGCTAGAAAGAAACAAATAAGTAAGAAATTATCTGCTATCTTTAAAGAGGCTGAGGCGAATTGTAAGGAAACAAATTGCGATCATTACAGAGTACAACGATTTGGTTTCTTAACAAATTCTAGCAAAACGTTTTATATGACCAGCTTCCGTTGCCGTTCCATTACTGAATTGACAATAAGAACACATAAAACGCCAATATTTCAGATAAAAATACCTTTTATTTCTCAGGTTTTTTCTCAATTAGATGCTTTGTGGTACAGCTAATTAGACAATGAGTAAATATTTGGTTTGAATGAAAACATAATAGAAAAGTTATCGGAGTCAAAAGGTTGATTTTCTTGTACAACAAAGATTTTCTGTTGCCATGCTCATTATATCTTTCTGTATTGAACAACTTGTTTCAATGAACAAGAACATTATTTATCATGAATAACGTCGATTTACTCGGTCCGCTCAAGATCTCCTTGTTAAAAGCTGAAATCCAGTGGAAATTTGGGAATAAAGATGGTGTAGCTATTTTATGTCAAGCCAGTATAGAACACTATTCTATCATTACGTAAACTCATTTTCTGACAGGATTTATGCTTGATACATGTAATTTACATTTATAACCGTAACAAAATCTATATTCTTAAGGGAATGATTGATATTCCGTGGGGAAAAAAAGAGAAAAAGCTTATTGTGTTGTGGAATTTCCTTATTTAATCTCATTGTTGTCGCATTAACACTGGTCAATCCAGTACTAAATACAAATTTAAGACTCTGGTTATAGCAGCACGTAAACATAAAATCTGTACTTATGAGTTAAAATGTTAATCAAGTATACAAAAGGTGACTATATCTGCCTGAAGAAGCTTACTGGAAATAACTTAAGGCACGTTCTGCCTCAGATATCCATGTTTAAAAATCTTTTGAAATGTCAAACAAGCGTTTAATTACGTTTCAGTCATGAATTTAGAGCATGTAACAAGTTTACAATTATACTGAGGAAAGTAGCGCTGAACGTCGTACACGTAGCAAAATATAAACAGAGTGGTATTTTGACTTCCATACGAATTACTAATTCACTATAGTTATACCAATTGCTGACAGAGCAAAAGATCGTGTATATGGAAAATAAGTATGTTTCTTGGAAAATGTAACAAGATACCAAAAAATAGAAATAAAACGTTTCTGAGAAATGAAATTGATGAGGCATAATGGGCCTTTAAAGCCTGCAAATATCTGCAGATTTTTTTACTCCGTTTGTAACAGTGTGGAATCATATAAATATTAAAGTCTGTCATATTTTGCATAATTCATTTAACGTTTAGCCTGGCTTGTGAACATTAATACATTTCTTCAAAGATAAAATTATTTTTCTTCTTTTGACTTATTGAGCATCTATTGCCTTTTCTAGCATTATTAGAAATACGAATTTTAACAATTTTAATGCAAAATATATTTATATATTTATATATCATATATCAAGATGATTAATGGAAATGTTATATCATTGAAATATCATTTTGATATATAGTATGCTGATAAGAATGAGAAATTTGCTTTAAGATAAAACAATGTCAGACTCATCTAACATTGTGTAATTGGCTTAATTCGTATCCATGGGTAAATAGTTTAAAAATCAAAATACCTTTAAATTTTGCCATAATTGTATTCTACCTTATACTCTGCTTAAATTACAAAAAATCAATAATTCAGGTGACCTAGGGACTATTCGTTAGTCAACATTCACTTGATAAAAAGAAGTGGGGAACTCATTTCATATATTTTTAGGAAATCTTTTTACTGTATCCTTATCATATATTTTTTTTTCATTTTCAGTTTTTGTCAGTCACACGATGTCAACGCTTTTAGATATTCTTCTAATACATGGTTCAAATATAATTCTGAATTTAACTTACTTAAGAAATACTTTACATCTTGATTGAAAATTCTAAACATTTTAATATGATTTGTCTTTTACCTATAACATTTGTGTTGCCGACAGAACGATACATCTTTTACGGAATACCTGTCTCCAAACGTCTTTTTATAAGGCCTTTATTTAATAAGTGGAGAAACAGATGCCTATACTGTCCCCGGTTAATGAAATATTTCAAAGAAATGAAAAAAGATAAAAGTTTTTCAATGTTGCCTGTTTCACGTTTTTAAGTCGCCTGGGTTATTGTTTATTTGTGCTTTTTATATCTGTTGGCATGTGTTTATCGACATAAATACATTTTAGCCATTAACTATTACAACTGCTTATTCAAGATTGTGATAAACGCATATTAACAACTTCTAAACAATAAATACAATTGTTTATAAAGTTTTATGAACAACCAAATAGAATGACAACAAAGAATAAACTAAAATGTAGATCTACATTTTATTTCATCTTTTTGTCTTTCTGTTTAGTCTATTTCTTTTGTTGCTAATTATTAGTTTTAAATATTTTGCTCAGGTTTTGATGTTTTTTATGTCATCTTTCTTCGCTGTTTTTGCTGTGTTTGTTTTGGTTTTTATTTCATTTCTTTTTTTGAATTTTAAGTAGCAAAGTGGGGTGACAGTGTTAGTTTACATCATCTCGTTTCGTTGTTGTTGTTCTTTTTTTGGTTTGTCAAATTTGGGGTTTGTTGTTTATTTGTGTGTGTGTGCGTGTGTGCGTGTGTGTGTGTGTGTGTGTGTGCGCGCGCGTGTGTGTGTGTTTTGTTTGTTTTTTGTGTGTTTCTTTTGTATTTATATTTTTCTTTTCTCGATGCTTTTGTTCTTTTTAACTCATGCATAACAAGCTTTTAAAACATACATGCCGAAGTTTCAACATGACATTGTGATGTATGAAGTTTGAAATCTGTGTGATCTATGAACTTTGGATCCTGAAATTGAACAGTGTTGAGTCAAATTTGGTCTTATAAGGAAAGCCTGTCATTTTCATTAAATTATACACAATGTATATCGATTTTTTTTCTTGTTACATAAATTTATATTTATTAACCTGATATTGTTAAAAAGTCATTTTCACATTCACCTTGAATAGTCTTTTATTATCTAAAGTTTTGGCAGGTGTACATTTACATGATGTTATTTAAAGAAGCTTTGTACATAAATATACTGTCACCATTCAGGATATTCAGGTTTCAGACTCTGTCACGCCTAAAGAATATGATATTTTGTCATGAATCGTGCAAAGTATCACCTGTGCTCTGAATTTTAAATTTATTAACACTTAATTCTTTTTTTCTATTATTTGATCTTCTATGTAAGTTGTGTTTTCTCTTCTTATGCAGGTTTAAGTCTCAATTTAATTCAAAATTACTTTTGTACATGTACATTGTGAACAATTTTAGTCAAAGAGATATTTGCAGTACCGTTATTCAATTAATTTTCGTCTAACCAGAATATCTTTTAAAAAACACAAATTGTACGTCTGATAATGTACATTTTATGTTTCATTTGATTTGTTGGATTTCAGGTCACACCGACACAGTTAAGGTAATTATTTTGGCGAAAGAGCTAGCTTTAATGCCTTCGAAGTCGAACCCACATGTGTTGAGGAGGAAATAATTGGAAAGCAGAAAACCGTACTCACTTATTCACAGAGCCCCCCTTTGTACAATGTCGTTATTTTCAAATATTGTGTTAATTGGTTGAGATAAGGTAATTTATAAAATTCTATACAGAAGAAAAGAATAATTCTAAAACAACTGGCTTCTGGTCTCTAGACAAATGCATCGTTAATAAAATTGATTCAATTTAGATAATGTTGAGTACAAACATCAGCAAGGAGCAGAACAAGATATACACGGCACAACTATTTTTCTGCTTCCAGTCAGTCTAGAAGCGTTTCCACAAATGGTAATTTATGTACCATTTAGAATTGATGCAAGGAAAAAACACGTATAAAAAGACTAGACAATGTAATGGAAAGAGATGAAAATAATCACAGGAAATAAACCAGACCATCTATTGAAGGGTGAAAATAGAACAAATAATTTCATTCACTTAAAATATCAAATTTATTTACTTTTACTTTTCGCTTATAGACAGAAAGGTTAGCAATAGTAACATAATATTGATCAACTTAGATGTTTTTTTCTTATATTTAATAGTAATGTGATTGATATAGGAGTTAAAGTTTTGATATTGTAATTTAAGCAGGTATGTGTTTAAAAACTTGTTATGCTTATTATGTGTGAGCTTAAAACAACAACGGTAACAACAAAAGAAAAAAAAGAAAAAAGCAACATGATAATAAACAACAATACAAACTTACAACAACAAAACAAACGCAAAATGTAACAACAAACATAGAAACAGCTGCAAACCCCTTTCATGTCTCGGCTTATGCCTCGTTCAATATATGTTTGAAAGCTGTATACTCGTAGCAAAATTCAATATTGTAACTTAATATTATAAGCCATTCTGAAATATAAGATATAAATGAATTCCTTTCGAAATTGTTCTGATCCTCGTCATGAATTACTGTTGAAAAAAAAATGTTAAAACGATGTATTCAGGTTTCAAAATGAAATCGGCACGATTGATAAATGTACAGTGAAATCAAAGAAACACATTTTATTTTTAAAGAAATGTATAAATATTCAAAATCTTTGGATGTATTAAGCAAATTAAGACAGACATAACTAATTGTATCACAAAAATTCTACCCCGATTCAAATGGAGTCAGAGACATTTCTGCATATTTTTGTAGATTATAAGTTATTTCTAGTAATAGTTAAATAAATTATTTAATTGTACACTAAGTCTTGATAATATCTTAAATTCAGTTTGAACACAGATCTTTATTAATCTTTGCTATAACTTAAGTCTTAATTAAGTCCGATTCTATTTATACATTTAATGCTGATCTTAAATATTTATTATTATTATTATTATTATATACCACATTTCTATAGCACTCTTTTCATAAATAATAAATGTTCAAGAGTGCTTTACATAAATCCGATAAAACATAATCATATATATATATAAGACATAATGTACACCATTAATTAAGTAAACCTATTAAACAATAATGATAATCTAAAACCAGTAAAGGATGGTAAGAAATACAGACACATTTAGTTTAAAATCAAGGCTCAATTAAAATTAACACTGATAATATAGCAAAAGTAGTACATGTATGATGATTTATGAACTAACGTCCATAGAACTTTATGAAATAATGTGTTTTGAGAGCTCTCTTAAAACATGGCAAGGTATTACAGTCTCTAATGTCAGGTGGTAACGAGTTCCATAATTTCGCTGCGGCTGTCTGGAAGCACCTGTCACCATATCGTACTGTCCGAGATTTAGGCACAGCTAATGTCATTGAGTTATTCTGGGACCTCAGATTTCTGACTGGGATGTACACGTCTATCATGTCTTTTATATAGGCTGGTGATTGATCGATGAGGGATTTATATGTATAAGTCAAAATTTTATATTCGACCCGATACTCTACCGGAATATTTTATTCTGGGTGTATCAAAATTATTTTATAATTCTTTGCTCTAGATACGAAAGTATAAATGTGTGAAGTGAGTTTTTTCTTTCTTTCTTTTGTCAACTAGTTGTTAACACAGAAACTTTAAGATACTACAAAATAAATCCACAACACAACAAGTTGTTGTTATCTACCAAGTGATATCAATCATTTTGTTACGATTTTGAAGTGCAAATTAAGTAAATGACAGAGTAACTTCACATCATGGTACAAAAGTGTTCATTACTGGCCTACAAATTGACAGGAATAGTCCTTACACCATCTTTGTTCTCAAATTTTCTTTCCACTGAATTGCAAAGAAATTTAGCTTCTAACAAGGAGATTGTTAAACGGACCAAATCAATCAACTTTATTCATACTAGATATGTTCTGGTCGTTGGAACAAGTTGTTAAATAAAGAAAGGTATATCGAGTAGGGAAACAGCATGAAAATGCATAGGTCAACATATTGACTTTGATTACTTTTTATATGTGTCATTTAACCAGATATGCTTACATTTAAAATTAACTATGCATCAACGCACCAAATTTATTGACATTATTTTTAATAAAAAGGTATACTAATATGAATTCTCGTCGTTCCAAGTGTTATTCTTGTCGATTTTGGTAATGGAGTGGTCACAAAAACAGGTCATGTAAAATGTTTTAAAAGATTTTTCTTTCAATAATAAAATAATTCATTGTGTACTTAATAATAATTGAAATATGTTTACTGGAATCGTTTACGAAAGCGAATAATGTTTTACCTAATTGTGTGATTGCATTGAATATGTAAAGACATTTTTATATTCACAAATAAACGATAATTGTCATTTTGTAAATACATTGTATCAAGTCTGCAGTACACGATTTATTTTCAGGAAAATGATATTAGTTTATTTAATTCAAATTTTATGACGTATTCATGGACAAAGAGAAGTATTTCATAATGTGTTCAAATAGCTAAATAGCTTGTGTTATACAATAACCGTTGGTTCTTTTTATTAGAAAAGGGCAAAATTGTTAGCAAAATTTGTCACATAAGGTTACTACGGTGTTCCGTTTGGACACGTTTGAACAATCGTGACATTTTATTTATTCTGTACCCGCGATGCACGATGGTACGATGGTGAAAACGCGACGGCACGATGGTACGATGGTGAAAACACGATGGTACGATGGTGAAATCACGATGGTACGATGGTGAAATCGCGATGGTGCGATAGTACGATGGTGAAAACGCGATGTTACATCGCGTTTTCACCATCGTACCATCGTGATTTCACCATCGTACCATCGCGTTTTCACCATCGTACCATCGCACCATCGCGCCATCGCGCTTTCACCATCGTACCATCGAGTTTTCACCATCGTGCCATCGCGATTTCACCATCGTACCAATGCGTTTTCACCATCGTGCCATCGCGATTTCACCATCGTACCATCGCGCTTTCACCATCGTGCCATCGCGTTTTCACCATCGTGCCATCGCGATTTCACCATCGTACCATCGCGTTTTCACCATCGTGCCATCGCCTTCCGGTGGACATGCGCATTGTACATCTTTATCAACAATGGATGAATGCATAACTATGTATTATGTGAGAGGCTATACGTATCAAGACATTTTGAATATAGTGAGGCTTAAAACGGGATTTGATCTCACTATTAATCACAGACTATTTAATAAGTGTTGTGTATTAAGATTCAATCATTTTAAAACCTTTATGCACTGTGCTTAATTCATCTTGTTTTTTTTTAATGAGCATTTGTGAAAATGGCTGTTTCATTTGAAAAAAAGCTCTGCCCGTTACAAGTTCAAAATTGCTTATAGAATACTTATAAAAAATGCTTCAACATTAATATCAAAAACTTGGCACAAAATGTTGACTGGACCATTGCCCTTGCAACAACATGTTCAGGCTTAAATTTTCTGTTACCATGGCAACGAGGGGACATCTCAAAATTGCCAAAAAATCACTATTTTGCGTTGATTTTTTCCATCAAAATTGATTTCAAAGTAGTACGGTGTTCCGTTTGGACACGTTTGGACAATCGTGACATTTTATTTATTCTGTACCCGCGATGCACGATGGTACGATGGTGAAAACGCGATGGCACGATGGTGCGAAACGATGGTGAAAACGCGATGGTACGATGGTGAAATCACGATGGTACGATGGTGAAAACGCGATGTAACATCGCGTTTTCACCATCGTACTATCGCGCCATCGCGATTTCACCATCGTACCATCGTGATTTCACCATCGTACCATCGTGTTTTCACCATCGTACCATCGTGCCATCGCGTTTTCACCATCGTACCATCGTGCATCGCGGGTACAGAATAAATAAAATGTCACGATTGTCCAAAGAACGTGTCCAAACGAACAAAAGTGCTGCAACTTCTAAATGGATTGAGATATAGAGTCAAATCTTTTTCAGCGTTGGTTACACGTTACCTTATGATCAATATGGGGTCATTTATAGCCTCTCACAAGTCCAAATTTTCTTGCGATGAGGGGGACTCCCGCCGCCTCTTCAAACCCCCAAACAGAAGGGGGCACATCCCCCTTCTGGCAACCCCTGAGGGTATCTTTTGGTTGGGGGGGGGGGCCGCGCCGAAAAAAGTCCACTTTTTTAACAACATTTCTCAAACAAAAAAAAGTGTTGGGGCCTAAATAAGGCATTTTTTCACCAATTGAGACAACAAAAGGGGGGGGGGGATGAAAAAGGCGTTAAAAGGCGTGTATATAAAACGTAATGGGTTAAATAGTCTGTGATTAATAGTGAGATCAAATCCCGTTTACAGCCTCACTATATTTAAAATGTCTCGTTACGTATAGCCTCTCACATAATACATAGTTATGCATTCATCCATTGTTGATAAAGATGTACAATGCGCATGTCCACCGGGAGGCGATGGCACGATGGTGAAAAACGCGATGGTACGATGGTGAAATCCGCGATGGCACAATGGTGAAAACGCGAGTGGCACGATGGTTGAAAGCGCGATGGTACGATGGTGAAATCGCGGATGGCACGATGGTGAAAACGCATTGGTACGATGGTGAAATCGCGATGGCACGATGGTGAAAACGCGATGGTACGATGGTGAAAGCGCGATGGTGCGATGGTACGATGTTGAAAACGCGATGGTACGATGGTGAAATCACGATGGTACGATGGTGAAAACGCGATGTAACATCGCGTTTTCACCATCGTACTATCGCGCCATCGCGATTTCACCATCGTACCATCGTGATTTCACCATCGTACCATCGTGTTTTAACCATCGTACCATCGTGCCATCGCGTTTTCACCATCGTACCATCGTGCATCGCGGGTACAGAATAAATAAAATGTCACGATTGTCCAAACGTGTCCAAACGGAACACCGTATCAAAGTGCTGCAACTTCTAAATGGATTGAGATAGAGTCAAATGCTTTTCAGCGTTGGTTACACGTTACCTTATGATCAATATGGGGTCATTTATAGCCTCTCACAAGTCCAAAATTTTCTTGGCGATGAGGGGGACTCCGCCCCTCTTCAAACCCCCCAAACAGAAGGGGGCACATCCCCCTTCTGGCAACCCCCTGAGGTATCTTTTGGTTGGGGGGGGGCGCGCCGAAAAAGAGGTCACTTTTTTAACAACATTTCTCAAACAAAAACAAGTGTTGGGGGCCTAATAAGGCATTTTTTTCACCAATTGAGACAAACAAAAGGGGGGGGGGGGTGAAAAAGGCGTTAAAAGGCGTGTATATAACGTAATGGGTTAAATAGTCTGTGATTAATAGTGAGATCAAATCCCGTTTTAAGCCTCACTATATTTAAAATGTCTCGATACGTATAGCCTCTCAACATAATACATAGTTATGCATTCATCCATTGTTGATAAAGATGTACAATGCGCATGTCCACCGGAAGGCGATGGCACGATGGTGAAAACGCGATGGTACGATGGTGAAATCGCGATGGCACGATGGTGAAAACGCGATGGCACGATGGTGAAAGCGCGATGGTACGATGGTGAAATCGCGATGGCACGATGGTGAAAACGCATTGGTACGATGGTGAAATCGCGATGGCACGATGGTGAAAACGCGATGGTACGATGGTGAAAGCGCGATGGCGCGATGGTGCGATGGTACGATGGTGAAAAACGCGATGGTACGATGGTGAAATCACGATGGTACGATGGTGAAAACGCGATGTAACATCGCGTTTTCACCATCGTACTATCGCGCCATCGCGATTTCACCATCGTACCATCGTGATTTCACCATCGTACCATCGTGTTTTCACCATCGTACCATCGTGCCATCGCGTTTTCACCATCGTACCATCGTGCATCGCGGGTACAGAATAAATAAAATGTCACGATTGTCCAAACGTGTCCAAACGGAACACCGTAGGTTGCACTAGAACTTGTTAACAAGCATTAAATAAATCACTTCGTTGGGACAAATCACTTCATTGTGATTACTCTTAAATATGCGTATTGCTATAAGAGAGGTACAAATTGACGACACAATATGTTCGAACTAAGAATTGTCAATCACGATTGCTCGATTTGAATAACGAACAAATTATCCTTAACAACGTGAATTGTTACTCAAATTTGACATTTAGTTTGAACTTGTCAGGCGAAAAAATAAAGATGTCTGTTTGAATTCACATAACGGGATGTAAAAATGCAACTGTGTGGTACAGAAGTTGAAAAAAGTTATTGGCACTGTGTGCGATACTTGAATACAGAAATGTCATGTAAGCTTTATTAAGATTTGCTATTAGTTTTTATTTTATTTATTTAATTGAAACCCAATTATGATTTAGCAAAATTGGATGCCAAATATTATAAACAAGGTGCTATTTTAAATACATTTTACATTTTAATGTTATTTTGATTCTTATAAAAATTGAAAAAATATAACGTTTTTACTAAACTTTATATTGAAGTTACATGCGTTAACCTTTTGTTGTGTTGACTTAGTACAAAGCTTATTTTGTTTCTTGACAGGCAGTTGCTTGCACAGTATATCATTTAAAAGAAATAAAGCTTGTTGACAATACATGATAGATTAAATCTTTATTTTATTAGCTTGTTTATTAATCCTACAGTAAATGAACTTTAGGATTTTATAATCTTGTTGTTTATTATAACAAAAAAATGGCTGAGATAATAGTTTATTCTAACTTTGCTTAAAAATTTAAAATTTGCACAAATATTGAAAATTTCTCTGGGAAGAGTAAAATTGATGCTGTAAATGTATACATTTCCGGTATCGTTTTATTGGAAAGTGTACTCTTTTGAAAAGCGTTCACAATCGGACATATTCTGGACATTTTTAAAAAATTAGAATGCACATCCATCCCTAATATCATGTTTACCCATTGGCAAATATATAAAAGTAATTTCATTCAAATTTTATTTTTTAGGGCGTTTTGACCTCAGTGGAGTTTCATATTTGAATTTACGTTTCAAGAAAAAATAAATGTTGATAACAGTTCCTAAGTGTTTCACAGAATTTTAACATCTAAACACGAAAATGGGAATTTGGGAAACAGTATTAGTTTTACGTGCTGGTCATTTTATTTATCGTTTTGATATCCCGAAACTTGATATTAGACAAAACTACACAAGAAAAGTCCGTTTAAGAGACTCAGAATGTTAAGGTTAAAACAATTGTTTAATTTTTTCGTACTCACAAAAAATTTAGCCATTTAGAAACAATACTGCAGTTAAGTTTAACATTAAAAATTTAAAAGTAAAAACCAGTCACTTAACCCAGATATGATACTTGACGAATTCTCTTAAATATTATCTAGTGTAATTAATAAGTTTTGTTAGATAATTGAACGTCTGACCGAGATAAGGGTAACAGTTCTTACTTCAAGTAGGCATTGATTAAGCACATGCCAAACAATGTCGCCAATTTCCTTGATGAAACAAGATGCCTTTTATGTTTGTTACTTTTTGCAGGGACTGAAAAGTATTATTAGAAAAATACATTGCAACGTAAACTTTTCACTGTTTTGTTGCCTTATTTCAATATAACAACGTGATAAGAATCGAATAATGTTCTTTGTCTTAATTTTTGTTGTATTACAAAAACATGCAAGTAAATGATAGACGTGTCAAAAATTATCACTTATTCTTAAATTCCGCATGGAATAATGTTAGATTGCAATTCACAGCAACATAATCCAAATATTGTATCTGCATTTTTAACAATCATATATAAAGATAATTTGAATATAAAGTAAAAATCAAAGCACAGAAGGCGCTGAATTTGTTTGGGTCTCAGAATGTAAGAAAGGTGCAGGTTGTGAGATTATATGTTTAGTGCCACCAATGCTTTCCAGCGTTTTAATTGTAGTAAATTGGCTATTAAGACTAATTGCAACACTGATATTCAATCCAATGTTATTTGACTTTAACAATTTAAAAAAATGAGTTACCTTTACTGGGATTTGAACTCCAGACCTCTCGCTTCCTAAGCGAGCCCGAAAACCTTTAGCCACGGTTAAATTTATATGTGAACGCCTGAAGAAAACCATATTATTCTAAATTAGGGCTTGTAACGACTTTTAACTGTTGTTTAACACAGATGTAAATAATCCTGAAGCTTACTATAAGCATGTATATTTATAAAGAATCAAAGGGCTTCAAGTTCTTTGGTATTTTCTGATCTTTGCAATCTAAATCGTACTGTATATCTGTATGCATTTTCCTGTATAAGTTTATTTTTATGTATTATAATTCATTTTGTAAGGCACATACGGAATTCTGCATAACTAGAGTTGCATCAAAAAATCATTTATGTACTTTTTTTACGACAGCCACACTTTATCCTTGTAAATCATGGCTACTTCCTTAACAAAAACAATTAAAAACAGAATTTAACAAAAACAAAATTTCCTCGACTGGGATTCGAACTCGAGACCTCTCACTCACTAAGCGAGCGCGTTACCACTGTACCACGGAGAAGTTATACACAGTTTGTCTGAATAATATCAAGTCATTCTAAATTTAGAACTTCCATTGCATTCAGGTTTGTAATCCTTATTAATTTCGAGGTATTTTGTTCAGGGTAAACCTGTTGTTTAAAATTGAAGTAAATATTTTAGCGAAAATCCTCTCGCCCAAACAGTCCGACATGTAGAATCTATATATTCCACTACTCGGTTTGTGTAGTATTCGGTAATCTACATGGCTAAAAATAGTATTTTTCATTTGATAAAATCATATTCATCCGCGTAATTTGTGATTGCTGCATTTATTGACAATTCTATAAGCCAACGCTATTGTTTTAACTTTAAATGCGTTGTAATTTGTTGGATACTTGTAACAAAATAAAATATTTCTTTCTTTTAAATCGCTAGTTTTAAGCTGTTTGAGAACTACTTGTTGTTAGGTTTGTCATAAACTTCTGTGTCAGAGATTGAATGTCCGCTTTGTATTTAGTTATTTTCGATCAGAAAATACCAGAAAACAATATTAGAAATCTTCGACCATTCGGGAATTACTTTGCTTGAAAATTGATGCGCCTTCTTTGACCATCTTTTACGCAGTGATCTCCCCTGAATTTTTCGGCTTTAGTGTACATACAAAAGGGAAGTAACCGCCTTCA
>NW_026852701.1:0-10244 GCF_026571515.1 Ruditapes philippinarum | reverse complement strand
AATACGACATATGTCCTTAAATAGACAGACATGATTAAGCAAAGGTGATAAAAATGTCATCGTCTCTTTGGTCAACTGTCCTTTATCATTACCACTTAATTTATCCAACACCTAATTAAACCAACAACATGTACTTACTGCATTTGTCCAGAAAATACATTTTTCTTATCATAATCACTATTTCGTATACACGTAACATACAATTTGAATAATGTGCTGTTCATTTGAATTAACGTATTTTATTTAATTTAAATATTAATTGTCGAGACAAGCTGATATTTTATATACATATGTTCTTTCAGTCAATTTACATAACTTTCAATGTCCAGACATGATTATGTTTCAAGTCGAATATAATATCAAGAATACCTCCTGTTTATCTTTTATTCTAGGACAATCAAAAAGCAACTTTAAATGATAAGCATGAAAACGTTAAGGAGGCCAATATACGGTGTCCTATTTCGTCTACAAAATTTATATAGCAAAACGCGATAATTATCGCCTCAACAAGGCAAAATTTAGTACTACATTTCGCATGTCCTAAATTTCGCTAGTCCCTCGAGCGCCTGTTCTTCTGAAAAAGGAAACAACAAGTTATTTCGCATCCATCTATTACATGTATTACTGATATAAGTATACGTTTACTTATTTGACACTTGTTGTTATTGACGTCTGATATTTTAGTCATTTTTTTGGTTGGCAGGTCTATAATTTGTCTAGCTTATTAAGGTTTATTTGCAGTCTACTGGTACATGCAAATTAATAATGAATATCTTTGCGAGATATTTGACACTTTCTTTCTAGAAGGATCTGTGAGATTAGTCACGTTAGATGGCGAAAATATTTGTTAGTCTTTCAAAAAATGTTCCATTATGATTCCTGTGAATAACACCATGTTTTATACGTGTTGGTTTTAATTAAATAATTTGTAGGCGCAAAATATTATAATTATTTAAATATCATTTTGTAACCCTGATCAAAGCATTTGCACAGTAGTTACAAACATACAAGAATCAAAATGCGTTCTTATTTTATAACAGACAGATTTTAATATAGTATTACTCTTTGTTTCATAATAAAAATTACTCCACATATTTTCTATCCGTTTTCTTTTATTAAATATGTGTCTATATATAAAAAGATGTACTCATGATATGATACATATATGCATAAAGGATATTATATTGGCGTAGATCTTATGCTGAATTTATTTGAAAAGTTAAATTCCATTACATTATGTAAGATTAGTACAATATATTTTATTCCACTTGTTCGATAACTTTAAAGTAGTAATGAAGCTATACTAAAATATATACTTCTATTTATAATACCAAAAAAAAAAGAACAAATAACAGTCAAAAGAATATATTCATACGCACTTAACTTAGCCTATGCTTATAATTCATATAAAATAGAGTGTAAAAGAAATGTTACGAGCCAGGCGTAACGAGAAAGAAAAGCCAGCAACAAACTTGTAACAATAACAAATTTATTACAGAAAAATTATTAAAGAAAAATAAAATAACAAATTATGTTTACAAATACCTGAAGTCCAAATAAAAATGAAATCTTAAATGTCTAGTCTGATCCTGGAATGATCCTTTTTTGAATAGCACACTTAAATCCAAGTAAAATCCAAGAACACTTTAGAATAAATTCCCACAATAAAATCCATTAGAATAATTTTAACTATTTTAAAATAATCGAAGCTCCAATAATTCACTTAATATCCAATTTGAATAATACTCCAAATATATTGATGACTTAAAAGATCACTGATGACTTAAAAGGTAACTGATGACTTAAAAGATCACTGATGACTTAAAAGGTAACTGATGACTTAAAAGATCACTGATGACTTAAAAGGTAAAGGTAATGAAAAATGTCAATTTATATATATTAACTAAGAAAATTCCAGAAAGGTCTATTATGTTCTCAAGTAATCATAATCTAGCAACTTCAACAATAAAGAACATTCCAGAAGTTTCTATCTAAATATAATGCATGAGTTTTCTACAACAGTTAAGAAAGTTCTAGTACATACATGTAGTTAATGTTCTAAAAATAGAACAATGATAATATTGGAAATACCAACTGGTCATATATAAATTATATACATGTAATAAGTTGCATACATAACAGAAATCCCTGAAGAACGCCCTTAATTTGAAATGTCGCAGACTTGGTTTGATTGCGCCTTTCTATTGACGGTACTGGAAAGTGCAGGCTATCGTTTACGTCCACTTGTACCCACTTAAGCAATTCAAATTAATTGTTACTATTCAAAGCATACGTGTAGAACTTAAATTTATTTTTGACATTGTCGAGTTCTTTATAAACAATCTATTGCTTGTTTTATTTGTCGAATTTATCTTTTTTTTTTTTTGCTGAGAATACCATATCAGATCCGTTTCTGGCATTGTTTTAAGTAAAGAATCATTCTAAAGCAACATCTACTAAAAACAACACCTTACAATGAGAAACTTCAACAAACTAGCTCCCCCTTGTTTTTAAATTATAATTCCATAATGGCTGCCACTATTCTTTTTCTAATTTTCTCTCTTCCCTTTCTTTTTCAAACTGCCTTTCCCTTTCTTTTTCTTCCCTTTCTTTTTCTAACTGCATTTTCTCTAGTTCAAATTTAAATTGAAGTTCAAGCTCTCTTATTTTTATTTCAGAAATTTCAGAGTGTTTTTCAACAATGTGAGAAAGTGCATCTTGTCCAAAAATATCTTCATCCACAAAATAATGAATCAGAAGATTTTTAATTTCTTGTTTACGCATTGAAGATTTAATTTCTGATAAATTATACTTTTTTGCAAGATCAAGCAAATCAGTTTTCTTAGCCAAATCTAATACCTCCTGGGAAGGTTCAGCTACAAACTTTTCTAAATCAAAAGACATGACTGCTTGCTGCTGGTTTTAAACTTAAATATGGTGTGTTTAAAAAAAAATTCAGAATTGAAAGGCACACTTAATAGAACAACTATGATATCAACTCAGATGAGTAAATACGGTAATAATAAAATGTAAAATAAACGGTAATAATTTCCAATAATGTAGCCAAAAAGAAATATTCAATCCCGGACGAGCCCCCAATTTCTGTTACGAGCCAGGCGTAACGAGAAAGAAAAGCCAGCAACAAACTTGTAACAATAACAAATTTATTACAGAAAAATTATTAAAGAAAAATAAAATAACAAATTATGTTTACAAATACCTGAAGTCCAAATAAAAATGAAATCTTAAATGTCTAGTCTGATCCTGGAATGATCCTTTTTTGAATAGCACACTTAAATCCAAGTAAAATCCAAGAACACTTTAGAATAAATTCCCACAATAAAATCCATTAGAATAATTTTAACTATTTTAAAATAATCGAAGCTCCAATAATTCACTTAATATCCAATTTGAATAATACTCCAAATATATTGATGACTTAAAAGATCACTGATGACTTAAAAGGTAACTGATGACTTAAAAGATCACTGATGACTTAAAGGGTAACTGATGACTTAAAAGATCACTGATGACTTAAAAGGTAAAGGTAATGAAAAATGTCAATTTATATATATTAACTAAGAAAATTCCAGAAAGGTCTATTATGTTCTCAAGTAATCATAATCTAGCAACTTCAACAATAAAGAACATTCCAGAAGTTTCTATCTGAATATAATGCATGAGTTTTCTACAACAGTTAAGAAAGTTCTAGTACATACATGTAGTTAATGTTCTAAAAATAGAACAATGATAATATTGGAAATACCAACTGGTCATATATAAATTATATACATGTAATAAGTTGCATACATAACAGAAATCCCTGAAGAACGCCCTTGATTTGAAATGTCGCAGACTTGGTTTGATTGCGCCTTTCTATTGACGGTACTGGAAAGTGCAGGCTATCGTTTACGTCCACTTGTACCCACTTAAGCAATTCAAATTAATTGTTACTATTCAAAGCATACGTGTAGAACTTAAATTTATTTTTGACATTGTCGAGTTCTTTATAAACAATCTATTGCTTGTTTTATTTGTCGAATTTATCTTTATTTTTTTTGCTGAGAATACCATATCAGATCCGTTTCTGGCATTGTTTTAAGTAAAGAATCATTCTAAAGCAACATCTACTAAAAACAACACCTTACAATGAGAAACTTCAACAAACTAGCTCCCCCTTGTTTTTATATTATAATTCCATAATGGCTGCCACTATTCTTTTTCTAATTTTCTCTCTTCCCTTTCTTTTTCAAACTGCCTTTCCCTTTCTTTTTCTTCCCTTTCTTTGTCTAACTGCATTTTCTCTAGTTCAAATTTAAATTGAAGTTCAAGCTCTCTTATTTTTATTTCAGAAATTTCAGAGTGTTTTTCAACAATGTGAGAAAGTGCATCTTGTCCAAAAATATCTTCATCCACAAAATAATGAATCAGAAAATTTTTAATTTCTTGTTTACGCATTGAAGATTTAATTTCTGATAAATTATACTTTTTTGCAAGATCAAGCAAATCAGTTTTCTTAGCCAAGTCTAATACCTCCTGGGAAGGTTCAGCTACAAACTTTTCTAAATCAAAAGACATGACTGCTTGCTGCTGGTTTTAAACTTAAATATGGTGTGTTTAAAAAATTTCAAAATTGAAAGGCACACTTAATAGAACAACTATGATATCAACTCAGATGAGTAAATACGGTAATAATAAAATGTAAAATAAACCACAGACACTTGGAGTATAGACCCCGCCCTTCTCCGCCCCTGAATATAAAAAAGTAAAAGTATTATCTATTACAAGAATAAGTTTTAAATTTTTGCTTAAATTAGTATGAGACGGTTTAGTGTCTAACACGTGAACAAGTTTCAACCGAATTTCATAACATATTAAAAAAGTCAATTTTTTACCAACGCTTCAATTTCCTGAAGATACCAAGCTTCGAAATGTAAACACAACTGACCTACTTATATTTTAGGTATTTATGTTATCGCATGCCATTTATTTCTGGTGTAAATCAGTCTATGCATATATTCCTTTAATAAATGAATGCATGTTATTTTCAGATCGTACCTTTCTTCCAAGCTTTGCACTTTAAATTACATTTTCCTAACCGTGTCACATGCTTCTTTCCGAATTCATGACGACTGGAATGTTTCCCGTATATTACAGCGGGAAAATCGCTGGGAAAAAGAAATTCAATCGCAACTACTCGGCCCTTTCCGTCAGTCTTCTTGATTTGGTTTCTGTGCTGATTAGGGGAAATAACCGCTGCGGGGTTTTGGTTCTCGGCATGAAAATGAAAGCGCAAAACAGTGCCGAAACTCATTCCAGTCGTCTCACATCAAAGGAAAGCGTACGTTGTTATCTTCATGAAATTATGATATTTTAGGGACTTTTTTAAACATTGTTAAAATAGCGGAAAACAAGTTTTATGTTCAAGACATGTGACCAGGTCGTAATAATATGCAAAATTATTTGGACGTACGGTTTGCACGATAAAAATACACAAGGTGTATACAAGTGCGAATCAAGGAGGGGAGCCACGCACATAACTCCAAGCGTCTGTGAAATAAACGGTAATAATTTCCAATAATGTAGCCAAAAAGAAATATTCAATCCCGGACGAGCCCCCAATTTCTGTTACGAGCCAGGCGTAACGAGAAAGAAAAGCCAGCAACAAACTTGTAACAATAACAAATTTATTACAGAAAAATTATTAAAGAAAAATAAAATAACAAATTATGTTTACAAATACCTGAAGTCCAAATAAAAATGAAATCTTAAATGTCTAGTCTGATCCTGGAATGATCCTTTTTTGAATAGCACACTTAAATCCAAGTAAAATCCAAGAACACTTTAGAATAAATTCCCACAATAAAATCCATTAGAATAATTTTAACTATTTTAAAATAATCGAAGCTCCAATAATTCACTTAATATCCAATTTGAATAATACTCCAAATATATTGATGACTTAAAAGATCACTGATGACTTAAAAGGTAACTGATGACTTAAAAGATCACTGATGACTTAAAAGGTAACTGATGACTTAAAAGATCACTGATGACTTAAAAGGTAAAGGTAATGATAAATGTCAATTTATATATATTAACTAAGAAAATTCCAGAAAGGTCTATTATGTTCTCAAGTAATCATAATCTAGCAACTTCAACAATATAGAACATTCCAGAAGTTTCTATCTGAATATAATGCATGAGTTTTCTACAACAGTTAAGAAAGTTCTAGTACATACATGTAGTTAATGTTCTAAAAATAGAACAATGATAATATTGGAAATACCAACTGGTCATATATAAATTATATACATGTAATAAGTTGCATACATAACAGAAATCCCTGAAGAACGCCCTTAATTTGAAATGTCGCAGACTTGGTTTGATTGCGCCTTTCTATTGACGGTACTGGAAAGTGCAGGCTATCGTTTACGTCCACTTGTACCCACTTAAGCAATTCAAATTAATTGTTACTAGTCAAAGCATACGTGTAGAACTTAAATTTATTTTTGACATTGTCGAGTTCTTTATAAACAATCTATTGCTTGTTTTATTTGTCGAATTTATCTTTATTTTTTTGCTGAGAATACCATATCAGATCCGTTTCTGGCATTGTTTTAAGTAAAGAATCATTCTAAAGCAACATCTACTAAAAACAACACCTTACAATGAGAAACTTCAACAAACTAGCTCCCCCTTGTTTTTATATTATAATTCCATAATGGCTGCCAATGAGCAGAGGAAAGTATATAAGTTGTCTGCCGTACCACTTGTTCTGATCGTTAGCAATAATACCCCCGTAATATATTTGATATCAACAAAAGGCAATCGGATATTCTGACATGTTCAATAAATATTTCATTAAGTACTTGGAAATCAAATATCTCAGTCTGCATTTTCGGTGTTTCGACATCAGATAGAGTCTTGATTGATAGCTTTTAAAGGAATCAATCACGATGAAGTTTCATGCGTATTTGGCATACAATTGTCAATTAATCCATAAGTTAATGCGAAAGACTGTTTGTTTTCCATTCTTTGAAACAGCATGCCTCTTGAACATTCCATTCAGATGATACGAGTTTATTTGTAGCCGGTCTAAAATCACAAACAAGTAACAATAAGTCAGTTGTTTGAAAATTTAATGATTGTTTAGCTAAAGCATCTACTTTTTCATTTCCTCGTATACCTACATGACTTGGAATCCAATATAATTTAACAGATTTTGTTTTAAGTATATCGTGAAATCGTAAAAGAAGTTTCCTTATAATGATATTGTCAGACTTTTTTTATTGGATATTAAAACAGAAAGCGAATCGGAAAATATCACAAACTTATCATAGGGATGCTGTATTATGTATGACAATTTTATAGTAAAATCAAATCAAGAAATGTGAAATGTATTATCATATTTAAACCGATGCACACCAATGATGTCGATTTCAAGCTGTTAAAAAGTGTGTCTAAGAATGACTACTGTTTTCAGAAAATTAATCACCCTTATGTCACACAAATCACACAAATGATTAAATCTTCAAGGACCGAACGAACGAGTATGTGTTTACCAAGTCAGATTTATTCTACGATTCGGCGAAAACCGCAACAAATTGGAAATACTGATCTGTCTTTTATTGATAAGGGCGAAAAACAGTCACAATTTTACGCAAATTACCAAAGAGTGACAGTATGTCTAGACGATAAGTCAATTCTTTAGTGTACTTGTTTCAAACTGATTGTCTGATAAGCTTAATTATGTTCTATTGTTGAATTTCTCATGTTTAATTTAAAGCTTGCAAATACCTTTCAACGATGATTAATTTTTTTACTTATTTGAGCAAATAATTAAATATGGGGCATAGAAATATTGTCTATTGTCATTCTTGCAACAACAGACACTTTTAACTTTAAGATTGATATTATCTCGCAATACAAGGGGTGATTATCAAAGTTTATTTCTAGAAATTGATTGATAGCATTCCGAGAGAGGAACATAACTTTGGTTTCATTAAAAACTATTTAATATCATAATTAATTCATTATACATCTTGTATATTAACTATCTCATTTTATCAGTTCAGTTATCATCACTGGATATTGATAGAAAAAGGATGATTAACCGCATTCAAAAGAAAAAATGGCGGGGAACAAAGATTTTTCATTAGATGTACTTGTATATGAACAAGAGTTACAAGACATAAAGATCGGAATATGAAACCCAAAATCATAGTCACTGTGGTTTTATAATTGATAAAAAAAATACAATTCATTTTTGTAAAGACCATTGCTAGTTTATTTATGTTTCGGGACATTAAATGATAAAAATTAATTTTACTTTCATATTTCAGTAGAAGATATTTAATATTTAAGATTTTAAATTCATCGAAACCAGTATGCTTCCTAGACAAAACCGCCATTAAATCATCAGGCTTGTCAGAATCATCTTAGTGAATTTAATCGGGATTACGTCTTAATAGTGGCACTTATACACTCGACGATGACATCATAAAATCTAAGGAATATAAATCGGCCGAAGAACAAACTTTGTCACATTGTTCTGGCATAACCACTGTTACATTAGACCCGCTAAAAGGTTCTGGTGTGATCTCGAATTAAAGAATGACATTTGTCGTCTCGCACAAAACCTTGATTACATTAAATGTAAACACATCTTCGTTTGAAAACAAAGTATATTATTAATGTGCACAATTTGAAAAAAATATTTGTCGTTTAAGGTCTCTCGGCCAAGTGAATTTTTCGTACCCCTTTTGTTATATAGTACATCAGTCATATTTTGAGGCTTTATTCTGGATTCCCACTGTCCGAGTGGATGAATTATACATCCTTTAAACATCAACACAATCTAAGTCAAATGTGGCCCGAAATATTATATGTTAGCCATCTACTTTTTTCAGAATCTTCTTTCTGTTGTAACAATGTTTAAATTCACCACATTAAAAACTCATGACTGCAGGAGGGTAGTTCAGCTTTAATCCTTCGCCAACAAATGAGGTCCCAGAGAATACACAAAAAAACATCTTTTAAGTCATCAAAATATAACAAACATAAACTTACCAGATGCAATAAAACACTTTAATTATGACCAATGCAGGCTTGAAATTACTTAAATTGGATCATTCAAAATGTAAAAAAGAACTTTCTTGATAGACCTACAAGGGTTGGGTCTAATTCCATACCGGGGTGAGACATTAAGGGTTAGAACTGTTCATTTTAGAAGCCGCGGAACGGTATTCCATGGTCTCAGTTTATCTCAGGCTGCACATTTGCCTCACTCATGTGACATTGGCACCAACGGTAACAGTGATTGCTTATAGCGCAGACTTTAATTTCACTTTGGGAACTCTGAGTGATTCGAGAACGAATTTCCAGTACAGCAGGGGGCAAATCATGGTTTAAAAGTTCAAATATTTCGTGTGAATATGAGTAAAGCTGCCAGTACAACTGCCAAAACAGTGTTCCTGAGATCCGAGGTACATTTTTTCTTACCTTGTGACATAGTAAAAAGGCAATATGATAACATAATTTAATAAAGTCATAATTCATTGCAGCTTATGTTGAGTTTAATGCGTCATAGACACAAAGTTGATATATATTGGTATTTTAAGTTTTCTTTAGGTACCAGATGAAAGGTTTGCATAACCAATGTCATTTTACAGACATTATGTACCCTTTTCGAAAGAAATACAACTTTGATCAACCAATATTATACAATGACGGAAAATCTGTCTCATTTCGAGAAAATGGCTAAATGTCAATGTTGCCGATGCATATATTATATATTATATGTATCTACGTAAAATACAGTTCATTTAAATTACAGAAATTTTACTTCAATTTTATCCATTTGAATGTAAATAGTCTAATGGAGCTATCAGGATTATCCGAATAGGATAAATAATTAATTAATTTATAGAAAAAATATATTAAATAAAACGGAAAAGGTTTTCACGAAGTATATTTTCATAATGCTATTTCTGTATAGAAAAGTTTTTGATTTTCACAATTTGTTATTCAACTATATGGACATAATTTTTTATTTTAAAATATTTTATTAATATTTTGGGGTTTTTTTTCAATAATGCGTTTAAAAAATGTTTCAAATAGCATTCAAATGAGTGGAAATCTTGTTTTTTAGGGTTATTTTAATGGGGGGTAAAATGACTTTTAAACGTTATAACCAGGGTTGATAGTTATGTATTATGGTCATTTAGGTCGGTTAAAAAGTT
>NW_026852700.1:0-12757 GCF_026571515.1 Ruditapes philippinarum | reverse complement strand
GAAAGTTGATAAAGAAATGTTTCAACATGCCATAATAAAAAAGTCTAATAATGGAAGAGATGTAAAATGGAGCAATTGGTATAACTGTAATATGTATATCTTTGCAAAAAAGAAAGAAACAAGTTTGGACTAAAGACTTTTCCAAACTGCTTATTATAAAATTTAAAAAGTTAAATGATGTGCCATAATCAAATTATTGAATGTGTAAATTATTATTTTAAAAATCCCGTTATCCTAGATCGTGAAGAATGAATCATGCGCATCGTAACGTAAATGTACATTGTACATTGAGAATAAAAAGGGTAGCGAGTGTGTTTTTTGAAATGATGCTCGATTCAGAACCGGTGAAATAATCTCCTATAGTGGGAAGATTCTTGACTATCAGTTGTGTATGCATTGTTTTATATTAGCAAATACATAAAGTACATATTAATAAAATAATCATGTTACTCTGTGAACAGTTGTAGACAGTTTGATTAAAATAAATCATATCATAACCTTCAAAGGGAGTTTCATTTCTTGTAAGCGTTGACCTAACGTTAAGGAAATAAAACATAAAGCGATCGTAATTAAACACCCACATATCTGCACAAAATATTTAATTAATGAAATTTAAAATAATTCTAATTTTATACCAGGAATGCGTAGGAAATTAAATATTCCCTTGATACAAAAATTACTCAAAAAAATAAAAATTTAATTTCAATAATTATTGTATGCGTTTTTTTTTAGTTTTGTTAATAAATATTGAAAAGGTTTTATCGATGAAAAATATTGCTTGAAAAGAAAATACAGAATAGCGAACAATTCATTCTAAATGTGGGCGTAGTTTGAGTATCTTGCAAATAAGTATCGTTCAGGAAACTGTAACAAGATACCAAAAAAATAAACAGTTTTTAAGAACATTTTTTTTAAAATAAAAATGGTTTCATTTCTGAGACATAATGGACCTTTAAAGGGAGACACAGGCAAAATTTTCATTTCTTATATTTAAATTCTTCATACATTATTCTGTAAATGCCCTCAAAATGAATATATTAGACGGTCAAAGGAACAAAACTTTTCTCCATATAAAGAATAAAATAGTGGTTTCCTAACTTGACCCGCGTGGGTCAGGTTAGAGCGCTAGGTTTTCACAATAGTTGTCACAGCGAACTCTGAAAACGTTAAAGAACGTGTCAAATGAATGACTTAGGGCTTGTTTCAATCACACAATATCAACAATATATGTTATTGTCACTTCAAGGGTTAGTTCAAGTCACATGACTTATTTTAAAACTATTCGGTGATTCTATTGGCGTCTAAATTTTGTTCAACATATATAGATATATTTACGCTTAAAACCCAAAAATATATAGAATTTAAACAGAAATTCATGCTGTAACTTTAAGAAATGCCATTTTAGAGTGATTTGAGTACATAAGATCATTTTAATATTTTTGTCATTATTTTGCCCGAATATCCCTTTAATGTTTTAGTCAGATTGTCCATGTCATTATTGATTATATGTCAAATCTTATAATAAAGAACTGCAAACGGTTACATAAGCAACGAACATCTGTCGATGGAATTTCTGTTCATATTCATTCATAATATTGTTATAAAAAATAATTCGGAGTATTGCACAGCGGCCACATGATGTACCATAATAATAATAATATTATGCTTGATGTAAACATGAAACATTTCTAAATTAACTATCCCTCAAGTACAAGCAAAAACACCCCCAAACAAAATAGATTAAAAAATAAATAAATAAAGATTGAAAATTGATGAACCAAATTATCTTAGAACTTCTATTCTTATTGTCTAGCTTTGTCATATACAAAACAGAAGATCGTATGGAATATCAGTTTAGTGCAATAGCACACCACATTTGCATGATTGCATTCGTAATAAAACCTTAGACGTAATCATATACATTGCCCTGGCGACAAATCAGGCTCGTTAGATGTTAAGAAAATTGGATGGTTAGAATAAGTAATGTGCAAACGTTATAAATAAATATAGATTGAAATGCTCCAACTGAAATAAATATTGGACTATGAATCTGATTTTTTTTTTATACACAACAATTTTAAAACAAAAAAACAAGGTACATTTTGTAAAAGAGATTTAATAAAACATGTTTTAATAATAACAATAAATCTCATGATTAAGAAATGAAAAAAATCTTTGTCAGGAGACAATGAAACAACCATTATACATATTGCATACTTGGAGTGTAATTTTACAAATAAAAAAAGATTTGTAATTGTAATGATAAATAGTAATTTTAGGAATCCAAATAATTGCTTTTGCATTTATTTTAGTCTGATGTATATTGTGTTGAAACAAAACATGACATTGTACTTTAACGAGATCTTTTTTGGTTTTTAACGCATCTGCTGAGAAACATAATTATGTAAAGCCTTTTTCAAGCATAAAACGTTTAAATGAGAGTGTTGATCTTTGAAAACACATTTAGGGATTGTTGATAGATATTTACAAATGATAATAATGGTGCTTAGTCTTTCATTAAATCTAATGAGTGAAGAACACTAAACTATGAATAACAAGTTTTAAAAAGAGCTGAAAAATCTATATAAGATATAGGTATCCTCAACATTATTATAATTATTGATGATTATCATTATCAACATCATAATCATCATCATCAACATCATCATCATCATCATTATCATTATTATTATTATTATTATTATTATCAACATCATCATCGTCGTCATTATCATCAGCATCAGTATCATCATCGTCATTATTATTATCATAATATGATATCATTATGCAATATGTATAATGGTTGCTTAAGTTGCTTAAGTTGCTACAGAATTGTTTCAACATGCCATAATAAAAAAAGTCGAAAAATAGAAGTGATGTAAAATGGAGCAATTTGTATAAATGTAATATGTTTATCTTTGCAAAAAAGAAAGAAACAAGTTTGGACTAAAGACTTTTCCAATCTACTTATTATAAAATTTAAAAAGTTAAATAATGTGCCATTATCAAATTATTGAATGTGTAAATTATTATTTTAAAAATCCCGTTATCCTAGATCGTGAAGAATGAATCATGCGCATCGTAAAGTAAATGTACATTGTACATTGAGAATAAAAAGGGTAGCGAGTGTGTTTTTTGAAATGATGCTCGATTCAGAACCGGTGAAATAATCTCCTATAGTGGGAAGATTCTTGACTATTTATCAGTTGTGTATGCATTGTTTTATATTAGCAAATACATAAAGTACATATTACATGTATTACATATTATAATCATGTATCTCTGTGACTATTTGTAGACAATTTGAATAAAATAAATCATATCATAACATTCAAAGGGAGTTTAATTTCTTGTAAGCTTTGACCAAACGTTAGGAGTACAATGAAACAAAAGATAAAGCGATCGTGATTAAACACCCACATATCTGAACAAAATGTTTAATTAATGAAATCTAAAATAATTCTAATTTTATACCAGGAATGCGTAGGAAATTAAATATTCCCTTGATACAAAAATTACTCAAGAAAATAAAAATTTAATTTCAATAATTATTGTATGCGTTTTTCTTTAGTTTTGTTAATAAATATTGAAAAGGTTTTATCGATGAAAAATATTGCTTGAAAAGAAAATACAGAATAGCGAACAATTCATTCTAAATGTAGGCGCAATTTGAGTATCTTGCAAATAAGTATCGTTCAGGAAACTGTAACAAGATACAAAAAAAAAACAGTTTTTAAGAACATTTTTTTAAAATAAAAATGATTGCATTTCTGAGACATAATGGACCTTTAATGTTTTAGTCAGATTGTTCATGTCATTATTGATAATATGTCAAATCTTATAATAAAGAACTGCAAACGGTTACATAAGCAACGGAATTTCTGTTCATATTCATTCATAATATTGTCATAAAAAATAATTCGGAGTATTGCACAGCGGCCACATGATGTACAATAATAATAATAATATTATGCTTGATGTAAACATGAAACATTTCTAAATTAACTATCCCTCAAGTACAAGCAATTTAAAACACCCCCAAACAAAATAGACTAAAAAATAAATAAATAAAGATTGAAAACTGATGAACCAAATTATCTTAGAACTTCTATTCTTATTGTCTAGCTTTGTCATATACAAAACAGAAGATCGTATGGAATATCAGTTTAGTGCAATAGCACACCACATTTGCATTATTGCATTCGTAATAAAACCTTAGACGTAATCAATTACATTGCCCTGGCGACAAATCAGGCTCGTTAGATGTTAAGAAAATTGCATGGTTAGAAGCCATGATTAGAAAGTAGTAATGTGCAAACGTTATAAATAAATATAGATTGAAATGCTCCAACTGAAATAAATATTGGAATATGAATCTGATAATTTTCTTATACACAAGAATTTTAAAACAAAAAAAACAAGGTTCATTTTGTAAAAGAAATTTAATAAAACAGGTTTTTAATAATTACAATAAATCTCATGATTAAGAAATGAAAAAAAAAATTTTTGAATGCCAAATTTTGTTTATGATAAAAAAATAATCAAGATTTTAAAAGTGTTATTTTATGTAGCATTCCGCAACTGTGCATTCGTCGATTTATTGGTTTCACTTGATTTTCCGATGATATAAAAACTTAATTGGCTTATATTTTCATCAACGTTTATAACAATTGATCAAATGCATCATGGGTTTGGCAGTTTTAAAGGCTTTATGCAGTAAGAGACTTAAACGATGAGTTATTTTATCAAATACTTAGACAATATCTTTATTGTTACCAATGAAAGTATTCTATATCTCTCTCAAAAAGTTTTTTTTCTATGTTTTCTATTTATCACTTTTATCTTAAAGTTTATTCAGTGTTATCAATGAAAATACTTGCATGCGTGAATACTGGAAGCAATGGTCATGTATACTTGAATTAGATGTACCAAATTCAGTTATGTTTTATTGTTATTGAATGTTTTAAAAGATTAATTTGGCTACAAATTATAGCGGTTCTAGACAAACATGGTAAACAATATGTTTTAGTGAAGTCGACAGAAGTGTAAATAAATGTTCTTAGATACAAAAGTAACTTTAGTTTATCGCCAGAAGTTACGTCATTCAGCGTTCCCATGCTTACTTTATTGCTCTGTTTGAATGATATAACATGCATTTATTTAATTGGATCTGATTTTTTATTTGAAACAGAAATTACTTCAGGGTCATTATTAAAGTTAGTTTGGGAATTGTCAATTTTGGTGATTTTGTTAGTGATATGGTTACATAACATTGCAAATTAAGAAATTAAGTTAACATTATATTAAGATATATGCATTTTATTAAATGCAAATTTGTTACTGAATGTCAACTTTATCAAATAAGATCAGTAAAGAAAAAAGTAATATGATTATGATGAACGAGTATAAATCATTTGGGATAGTTTTGTTCATTGATGACATTCAAAACTGCTGAACAAATATTGAGCTAGATATACTTTGCTGTCTAAAGAGCAAGCATACTACCAATCATTTTCTTATGCTAAAACATTTAATGTTCATTATGTACATCAAAATGAATAAATTTCGTTGATCATTCATCAAAGCTCATGGCGTTTAAATGAAAAGTGATTATGAAAAACATCATTATTGATTATTCACACTGCTTCTTAAATATTTTAACGTATGTAAGTGTGCTTAGATAACATAAACATTACATATATATTTTCCAAGTCTACTATTATTACATGCCTTGTGTTTAACGACGTTCTAATAATAGTATAATATTAATAATAGTAATAATAATTGTAGATGTTTTCCGTTAAAGGGAGACACAGGCAAAATTTTCATTTCTTAGTTTTGAATTTTTCATTCATTATTCTGTAAATGCCCTCAAAATGAATATATCAGACAGTCAAAGGAACAAAACTTTTCTCCATGTAAAGAATTAAATGGTGGTTTCCTAACTTGAACCGCGTGGGTCAGGTTAGAGTGCTAGCTTTTCACAATAGTTGTCAAAGTGAACTCTGGAAACGTTAAAGAACATGTTAAATAAATGACTTAGGCTTGTTTCAATCATACAATATCCACAATATCTTTTATTGTAACTTCAAGGCTTTGTTCAAGTCACCTGACTTGTTATAAAACTATTTGCTAAAACTTCAAGAAAAGTCATTTTAGCGTGATTTGAGTACATAAGATCTTTTTAATATTTTTGTCATTATTTTGCCTGAATATCCCTTTAAAAATAGTCAAGAATGCGCAGATTTCAACAATTTTGTTTATTCTCATTCATGGAATAATATATCAATTTGATACAACAATGCGATTCTCTGAAATTAAAAAAATAAACAAACTAAATACTGGTTACAACGCATTTTAAATTAAATACAATAAATTGTCTAAAATGATAATGTTAATACAAATCATAAATATACGATATTACCTTTACAATTATAAACTTAAATCTATGCAAATAATACAGTTATTTTATATTTCCGCAAATAATTCCGTTTATAATTTAATTCACAGCATATATTGTAAAGTTCCTCATCATTTAAAAAATATTGAATTTACTATTGAGATTCATACATAATAAATAACTAGCTTACCGATTATGATCTACTTTCCATTGGAAAACATCAATAAACAAAATACATCGACAATTTTAAGCACTTCCGCCCAAGGCAAAACAACATATCAAAGTAACGGTTAATGACGTCACCGTAAAACAATTTAATGACGTCTTTTTACGGGAAACAAAATAAGACGTTACGTTTGGCGGAAATAGTGAAGCTATCTTAAATTGAAAGAGTCAAACAATGTCTTTAATAGTAAATGCTATCGGAGAAATGAAACTATGAAAATTCTGTGATTATAAATAAAATAAATTTACAATTAAGAACTAAAATTCTTACACTCCCCACCATGAAATGTTACGATTTCATCTTATACAAACAATAGCTTATTGTAATGTATACCTTTACGATTTAAATAGGACATTCTAGTAGGCAAAGGTTAGTTTTTGGTCTTATGAATCGTGACATACTAGTTTTGACCACACAGCTTCGTGTATGACCGTCCCGACCCACATTTATAGTTACAACCCTGCCCAACGGCAACTGCCCCCTTGGTAAGTTTTCCTGAGCAACGAGTACAATATCGCCCTCACGGATATCTCTTTGTGGTCTCAGCCATTTTTGTCGAGATTGTAGGGTAGGTATATATTCCCGAATCCATCGTTTCCAGAATATATCAGCAAGATACTGTGCCTGTCTCCACCTTCTCTTTGCATATGTATCTTCTTTTCTAAAAATGCCACGTGGAATACATGCATTGGACTTTAGTAGTAAAATCATGATTGGAGTTAAAGCTGGGAGGTCTTTATACGGGAAACAAAATAAGACGTTACGTTTGGTGGAAATAGTGAAGCTATCTTAAATTGAAAGAGTCAAACAATGTCTTTAATAGTAAATACTATCGGACAAATCAAACTATGAAAATTCTGTGATTATAAATAAAATAAATTTGCAATTAAGAACTATAATTCTTAAAATAATAGTCTGTTTCTGAGACAATTTATGTACTTTGATTGGTATGCTGGGATATCATCCAAGACTTGATTACGTCATTTAATGTTGTACAATAAATAACGTGAAATCATGAAAATTATGTCTGTAAATTGTCATCATATAATGTGTCTAAGTTTTGCATATCTAAGTTAACTAACACAAAGTGAAAGTATTATCGTTGGAATATATTCATTTCTTATAATAATATAATAATCCGATTCAAGAGTTTTAATGCCGTGCTACCTTGATTACATTAAAGGTAAATCAACATTTGTACAGCAAAATTATAGTACATGTATTAAGTATACAAAATTATAGTACTGTTTTGTTGAAAATACAATTTTACATGGTAATAAATTAATTCTCCTTTTGAGACAAAAATCTTGACAATTGTGTGCATTGTAACCTTCCCTTTTTATTTCCAGTAGTTCTATGTCACATTGATCTCGGCCATAGTGATATACTACCAAATAAAAGTCTGGCATTAGCAACAAAAGCTATGTAATTAAGTTGGCAGTAAGCAATAATTGAAGTCATATAACTAATGTTATAGAGGTGATGTCTGCAAGAAAGATTTTCAGACAAAATGTTTTGCAACAATGGTATAAAACGATATCTGTGTGTATACTACTTTGATACTGTTGTATAGAACGTACATTCATATTTAGGCTTGTCATCAATAGCATTTGTAATTTCATTATTCCTTTTTATTCACTGTTTTATGCAGAATACTTAAGCATTAAAATAAGTTTATTAATCAATTGTTCTTTATGAAATTATTCTGTGTCTTATATTTACAATTGTCAATATTTTTTATTTGAAATACAGTTCAAGCAGTCAATACTCATTTGTTTGTTCCATACATATCATAACAGAAATTACGGTCCTCAATAATTCTGCTATTTTTAATAGAGGTGGTGAACAAGTGTTTCAAAATTAAAAGTAAATTCAAAAACGAAATATTTAAACTCCTCTGAAACCTATTTCATATTCAAACTATTTACAACGTATTTCTTTCTCTCAAGTGCGTAAAAATATGGGTTTGCAGTTACTGGTGTGATAAACAGAAAACCGGGAAATGTCATTAGAGGAGAGAACTATTGCGCAATCATGTTTAGTTTCTAAATCATCTCTATTTATATCGATTAGTTTGGGATCAATGTTTATCCATTGGCTAATGTTTTATACCACTGTCACTGATTTATATCACATTGTTACGACCCTATAGATTTATCATATAGAGAGAATTTAGGTTGATAGATATTTTCATGCAATGATAACATCATATACATATTGAGTATTATTTGTCTTATTCTAAATAAAGATAAAGGTGTTTTTGAAAGCAATAAAATGAACTAATCTGAAAATAAAGGACCAGATAGTTTATACTACATTGTAAATAATGAGCTTGTACAACTTATGTAACAATGCCACGGTTGTATTATCGGGACAAAAAGAGACCTTTAGTCCTACCAAACAATACTTTTGCTCGCAGCGGCGGGGGAAGCGGGGTTTGAATGGGTTTGGGGTAGGTGCCTGACTTACATCAGAAAAAGAAACAATATATATGTGTGTCCGATTTTCTTCTGTAAGCCTATCCCTCTCGACGTTTGGTCTCATATTGATTGCATCGATGATAGTAAATTAACAAAATGAAGTGGTTTGACATTAGCCACAAAGCTTTGTTATTAACTTGGCAGCAATGAGCAAAAGTCGAGTCACTAAAGAAAGTATCAGATCGAAGTAAATATACTTTCAGGAGAATATTGTTACCTACTTATTTGGTACACATCAGAAAAGAAACACGAACAGCATCATTTCCAGGAAGCAATTATACTGTTTTCTATCTAAGTATTTAATGACCTTATTACAATTATGTACTGAAAAACAAGCTCGTTTTGGTAATCGCAAAATTCTCATTTCCAGATAGTCTTTATTCTCATCAAGATTTAAAGTTCAAGAAAAACGTTTACATCAAGAATTATGTCTTGATATTGTTCGAAACTGCCATTAAAATGTTTTGCTCAAACAAAATCTATTTCTAAAATCACTCCTCAGAAGGTATTTAGCTTTACCTTGGAGTGTAATTTTACAAATAAAGAAAGATTTGTAATTGTAATGATAAATAGTAATTTTAGGAATCCAAATAATCACTTTTGCATTTATTTTAGTCTGATGTATATTGTGTTAAAATAAAACATGACATTGTTCAACGCATCTGCTGAGAAACATAATTATGTAAAGCCGTTTTCAAGCTTAAAACGTTTAAATGAGAGTGTTGATCTTTAAAAACATATTTAGAGATTGTTGATAGATATTAACAAATGATAAAAAACGGTGCTTAGTCTTTCATCTATTATATTACGTTTGCACATTACTACTTTCTAATCATGGCTTCTAACCATGCAATTTTCCTAACATCTAACGAGCCTGATTGGTCGCCAGGGCAATGTCATTGATTACGTCTAGGATTTCATTACGAATGCAATCATGCAAATGTGGTGTGGTATTGCACTGAACTGTTATTCCATACGACATAGCTAGAAAATAGAAGTTCTATTTTTATTATAATTATTATAATGGTACATCATGTAGCCGCTGTACAATACTCCGAATTATTTTTTATAACAATATTATGAATGAATATGAATAGAAATTCCATCGACAGATGTTCGTTGCTTTTGTAACCGTTTGTAGTTCTTTATTTTAAGATTTGACATATAACAAATAATGACATGGACAATCTGACTAAAACATTTAAGGCCCATTATGCCTTAGAAATGCAATCATTTTTATTTCAACAACTTTCTTAAAAACTGTTTATTTTTGGTATTTTGTTACAGTTTCCTAAAAGATACTCATTTGCAAGATACTCAAACTATCTTTTGCATATTAAGTTCCATGGCAACTGGTATAATATAGTGAATTTGTATTTTGTATGGAAGTCAAAATACTACTTTATTTACATTTTGCTACTGTAACGACACATAAATGTATGTTCAGCGCTACTTTTTCAGTAATAAAACGTATAGCATGCACTGTATACATTATTTAAACAATATTAAAAACATGTTTGACATATCTAAAGAAATAAGAATTGGCTTCCTGAGGCAAAATGTGCCTTGAAAGTTGCCCCCAACCCCACCCCGAAATCAAGTTTATTGTTTTGAAAATAGTTTTTGTTCTAGTAATTGTTTGTTTCGTTTCGTTTTTCTACAGAAAGATACAGAAAAATACATAAGTTTCTATTTTCTCTTTGCATTTTACATCTATATGAAATAAATTCTTCTTACATTTATTTCACAAGGAAACCGATTCTACTCTAACTTCTTTAATTACTATCCTTGAAAGTTTACGACTTCCTATTGATGCTTTATAAAGGTTTGTACCTACATTTAGAATGAATTGTTCGCTATTCTGTATTGTCTTTTCAAGCAATTTTGTTCATCGATAAAACCTCTTTAATATTTATTAACAAAACTAAAGAAAAACGCATACAATAATTATTGAAATAAACTTTTTATTTTCTTGAGTAATTTTTGTATCAAGGGTATATTTAATTTCCTACGCATTCCTGGTATAAAATTAGAATTATTTTAGATTTCATTAATTAAACATTTTGTTCAGATATGTGGGTGTTTAATCACGATCGCTTTATCTTTTGTTTCATTGTACTCCTAATGTTTGGTCAAAGCTTACAAGAAATTAAACTCCCTTTGAATGTTATGATATGATTTATTTTATTCAAATTGTCTACAAATAGTCACAGAGATACATTATTATATTATGGAATATGTACTTTATGTATTTGCTAATATAAAACAATGCATACACAACTGATAAATAGTCAAGAATCTTCTCATTATAGGAGATTATTTCACCGGTTCTGAATCGAGCATCATTTCAAAAAACACACTCGCTACCCTTTTTATTCTCAATGTACAATGTACATTTACGTTACGATGCGCATGATTCATTCTTCACGATCTAGGATAACGGGATTTGGCACAGTATTTAACGTTTTCAAACTTTATAATAAGCAGATTGGAAAAGTCTTTAGTCCAAACTTGTTTCCTTCATTTTTTTGCAAAGATATACATATTACAGTTATACCAATTGTTCCATTTTACATCTCTTCCATTTTTCGACTTTTTTATTATGGCATGTTGAAACATTTCTTTAGCAACTTTAACAAAATAGTTCGGAAGTCATTAATGTCATATATGCCTTTTATTATCAACTTACTACAGAAAGCAATCGTGTCATTAATGCTGTCCCACGTTTTCTTACTATTGCCGTTTGTGCTATTACTCTTCGAATTTACAAGCTGCAAAATATATAGACGGAAAAAGCATATTTTATCACTATTTAAAATACACTTTTCTTAGAAAACAAATCAAATCAGTGGCTTTATTGTTTGTTGTGTTTTAATTAGGATTTACAAATTTATGATCTTTAAATTTTGAATTTGCAAGAACCGTGAGATGTACGGCAGTTTGCACTTACATGATGTACAAGTACAGTCTATTAATAGATATAAAGGCTCAAATAAAACAAGCTTGTTACATTTTTTATCATGCCACGTTGGTCGTTCTTTTAGTTTTCAATTTCATATATAATTAATAAAGTGTGATTGGCTGACATAGATGTCAGCGGTTGCAGTGAAGTCTGTAACATTTTGTCAACCTATTCAGACAGAGTGACAACCGTAACACTTATTGACGTGCTTATTCAATGAAAAACGCCAAAAAATTTAACTTTAATTTTGAAACAAATATTTAAGACGTACAGAAGCTGATTTATTGTTCAATTTAAAGAAAGCTTTTACCAATTTACTAGTAAAATCTTGCCCATCAAATGTTTCTATAAACGTGGACTATATTGATTGTACAATATGAGATAAATTACCCAAAATAAAGTCTGACACTAGTCACAGCAGCCATGTTATTAACTTGGCAGCAAGCAATAATCGAAGTAGAATAAAACAGTAGATCTAATTAAAGAGGTTCACGAAATGACAGATTATCCTAAAATGCTATGGAAGATATATTTTCACACTATATATGTCAAATCCGTTTGTTTGTGTGTCTGCTGTTTCTCCCGTTTTTTTCCCTTGTTGGTTATGTTTTTGTTTTGATATTTTGTTTTGTACGCGCCTTTTTGTTGTTGTTGCTGCTGTTTCGTTGTTGTTGTTTTCTGTACACTTA
>NW_026852699.1:0-26256 GCF_026571515.1 Ruditapes philippinarum | reverse complement strand
TTGTATTATTATTTGGCGCGCTTTTCATTCAGTATAAGGTTTAATGTCTTTTTTAAAACGTTTATTTGCATGTAATAAAAAGAAAATTTGTTTAGTTTAGTGTAAGATCGAAATATATTTCACCTTGTGAACACCAAAAGTTCATATTTAACTCGTGGCTGCGCCACTCGTGAAATAAACATTTTGGTGCTCACTCGGTGAAATAAATTACGATCTTACACTGAACTAAACAAATATCCTCTATATATTTGTGGTTTGATTTAGGAATGGTTTTCAGGCCAGCAGGTAATACTTCTTCAACACAACAGATGCAATCAGACTATTGAGATATAAGACCCTGCAATATAACATTCTCCTCTGTTTTTAAAATCTCCTTTATCATATATATTACTAGATATAAGTTATTAAGTGATTTTTTAATAATTTGATGTTTAAATGAAAGTGAAAGAATTTTTTTCTATTTGGGAATTACCTGCATTTAATATAAACTAAAGTAAATGCTACCCAACAGCGGTTTATGCCAGAACATAATGGATAAAGCAGGAATTGTCAAATATTGTTGAATTCTTTCGAAAATCAAAGGGCTTAGTCTACTGAAAAGTGATATGCCTTAGCCTCTAAAAACGAAAATGAAAACAAAATAATTTTTAAAAAAAATGAATAAGATTCCAAATGCTGTCATTTAAAAAAACAAATTGATTTTCAATTCTAACTTTTTCCAAATTGATATTTATTGCAGAAAATGGAAAAGTTTTTTAGTCATACTGTTTACTGCAGTATATTTCGTCAAAGTGATAATGTACTGTAACACCGCTAATGCAGCACCGATTAAATGTGCTTTAGTGCCATCCCCTTGTAAAAATAAGTAAAAATGTCAGACTTACGAAAGAAATGAGGACTAGCGGGAAAAAAAATGACAGCATATTTTCTTCAATGCTAAATTTTGTAAAGAGAATGGAGAAGTCAATATGGAATTGCATCGAAGATGATAGCAAATATCATTGTTTTTAGTAAAAAAAACAACTTTTAATCATAGTGGACTTCACAGTAAACTTTACAGAAATGTTACTTCTGTCATGGAAAAGTGAGCCTCTCAAAATTTTAAAAAGGAAAACAATTAAATTTGAAATCTGGTAGTGAACAGTCTGATTTCTTAAGAAATTAAGACGTTGAAAACTAATTGCTTAAAAAAATTAGCTGGAGCCCTGATCATAAAGATCTGATTGTGTCTGTAGTGTTCATTCTGTTGAAATATTTTCTGTTGGTTTTTTGATTGATTTTTATTGTGTTACTTTTTCTTAGTTTGGATTGAATTCCAGTTTTCATCTTTAGCAACAAAAACTGTTTTGTTGTTACTTTGAATCTGTAAAACAATTATTACATGTATATATCTGGCAGGAGTTGTATATATCTCCTCCATGTTTTAAAGACATAGTCATCACTATATCGATGTCCATAATATGGAATTAATTAGCCATGATGTTTTTCCAGAGAAACACCTCAATGTGTCATGCAATGAGTTGAAGTTTATAGATGCCTGAGCATACACATTCATTGCTATAATTTATTAAACAAAAACAAAAATGAGCTTAAAGTTGATGTTAGTAGGTGCAAAATATGCAATTTTCAGGAAAAGGATCAATTCTGTTTTTTACTAGTGATGTTCTCTGTAATTATTTGGTAAAAGCAGATTCAGTTTCATAATGTATAAACCAGTTTGTTGTAAAAAAAAATCTGCTATTATTTGTTATTTCAAGAAATGGAAATTTTTTATCATCATGATAACATTTCAGGTATGATGAGAGGAGGTATGATGGGTGGGCGTGGTGGAGGTCCGCCCCCTGGCATGAGAGGACCACCCCCAGGAATGATGAGAGGACAAGGTATAAAACTTGAAATATTAAATATTTAGTTCAACTTTTAAGATTTTAATACTTTGCTACTGTGATATTGTTTTATTTGTCACCTCAGTGCAGTAACAGGTTAAGTCCTTCTACATTTTTAATAGGAGTTAACTAGTTACTGCACTTAGGTGACATATTGTGATATTGTTGTACATTACATTCTAGAAAATTTGGTGTAGAATTTTTCATTTATTCTAAGTTAGTGTTTGTCTGATCATGCAAGACTTTACATATTAAATAAATATTGAAAAACATCTGGGTAAAGTACAGAATTCAATACTGTTTAACTTTTCACAACAGTCACAGTATTCATAACACATATAATATTTTTGATGATGATGTCATTCATTATGTAAAGTGGACATCCTTTAAATTTAAGGGAACAGAATAGCCATGAGGTATCATTATAACAGAATCCTTTGATATTTTGAATTATTGTTTAGATACCAGTATTTGTTGCAACTTTTGGTTAATGTGTATAAATATTTTGAATTGTTTCAGGACCAAGATTCTGAGCTGTTTACAACTAGATGTTGTTAATGTATATTCCATGTGTAATAAAAAAAGACAATTGTACAGAAAAGGCAGCAGGATGTTAACTTAAATAAGAAGAACAAAATTTGCAGCTTGGAATTCAGACTGTGAAATGGGATATAAGGGTTTGCCGGGGTGGGTGGGGTAAACATCTGAAGTGTTTTCTTATTAGAATAGCATTATGCCCCTATTGCAAATCATAAACAGCTTTGTTTTTTTAACTAACAATTCTGTTAAGCTGTTCCAAATCTGAAATGAATGTTACTATAGCAGTTTCTCCAAGCATTGTTTGCTGCCCAAATTTTTTATCATTTTCATATTGTGCATTATCAGATAACGATTTTTGTACTGAATTATAAGAAGTTAATGATGTGACACTACCTGTAAGATGATGTTGAGTGTATGCAAATTACTCTTGATTCTGAAATACAGAAAAATGTAGTGTAAGAGGGTCATTTTTCAACACATTTTCATTTCATTTTATTCATTGTTTTAAACATTTATGTATCGTGAAATCATGTCATTAAAAGTTGATTTTATATGATTTGAGTTTTCTGTTTTCTTGTTTGCTGAAAATGAAATAACTGGCATTGAACTTTGTTGCAGTCAAATCTTAGAAACTATAAATGGTATTCAGATTATAACCTCTTGAAGATGAACTTGAAGGCAATGAGCGTTGAATTCTTACATGTTTTTCAGTGTGCTACATATAGAATAAAGAGCTTGTAACTGTATTTCATGCTAAAACAGCAATATAATGTATATTTCGTCACATTCTGTTCCTTCTTTTGCTTTCAAACTTCTACTTATATGCACAAAGGTTACCGGTCGTATTAAGGTATGGATTTTGTATGTCCGTCCATTAGCCACAGCATCGTCCGATCAAAAAGATGGTAAGGACCTGTAGATTACCATTATTCAATTTCAGATCAAGATTAGTTGCACTTAAATCTCTCAGTCTTGGAGAAAAGAAGCCCAGATTTGTGAAAATTGGTAGAGACCTTGTCTATAATCAGTAGATTACCCCTATTGATTTTGAGACCAAGGTTACTGTGGCATAGTATTAAATTCTTGTCTGCTCAGTAACTTGAAGGGTAAGCCTGAGGTTGTCAAACACTGTACATGGCCTATTGATTATAATGCAGGATCAAAGTGACGCCTAGTAGAAGATCCTTATGAGCAAGAAATAAGCCGAAAGTTGTAAGAAATTAGGAAGACATCGCCTATGGTGACAGTGTGGAATCCTTGTCCGATTAAAAATTAAGAGGCTCTAAATTGTTCAAAAGTTATTGCAAACCTGTTTTGGTAACTGATTTTTTTAAAATAAGTAAACATTATGACCATCTGATATTTTGAGGAATGAGTGTCTGCTTAAGCTCCACATTTGCAACGTGTTCAGCAAAATCGTCAATGAACTTGTAAGTGCCAAGAAACTGTTTATTGGATTTGCGCCTTTAAAATTAAGGAAGAGCATAAAGAAAAATAGATTTTCGTTATATTTTAAAAAATATTACATGTACATCTGTTTACTCCCGTCTTTCATAACATTTGTATTAAGTAACTATGGCACCCTCAAAAACTTATAAATGTTCCTGCATTGTTTACTTGTTTCTTCTTATATTCAACGATTGTAACTCTTTGTCTTTGACAAGTCTCTTGGAATACCTCCAAGATCTGTTCATTCTTTGATGCAAGTGTTACCAGGGAAATGAATAACTTGTGGTATGACGAAACATTTGTGCCAAAGAATACCAAAGATGTAAATGTTGATATCTTTATGATTGTAACATACAGTAACACTTTTTGCCTTGGTGTACATGTGTATTTTTTTTTTTTTTTTTTTTTAGTTACGAGTCTTTGTTTAGAAATATTTATTTTTAGCTCGATAACTTGCAACTTACATTAATGACTTTCGACTCCGCTTCCTAGAACTAACTAGTACTGGCGTCATATGAAGAATCTTGGTCGTTATATACCTCGTTCAAGTACTTGTTCTGCACATCGAAGATATTAGGGCAGTATCACCAGAAGCGAGCAGTGAGATTCTGACCCTAGAACAAAAATATCTGAGAATTTTGCTTGTCGTTATTTCATTTCCCCCCCGAGTCCAAAATATCCGTATCATATTATACTCAATCAAGCCTCTTATTTTGGCGACAACGCCTTATTTTTCTACATGATGCATATAATGGTCTCGCTGGCCTCCCGTGAAACATAAAAAAATAGACTAGCATTTCATACATATATTAAGTATCATTCAGTGAATTACCGAATGTCACCTTTTGGCAGATAACAACCTTTTAAGGACATGAATGGTGACAAGTCCGGGATCCGTAAGTAGGGCCTGAAAGGGAGGGTGGACCCTCATTAAGGCTAGAATTCAATATCGGTATCAAACCCCTGACGGTTTTAAAAAGTTTACGAAATAAATATATCAACATATGTTGTTGTGTCTTCAAATTTTAGACTGTATCACATAACATATACTAGAGTTCTTCAATAGCGCATGAATACGTGCATGTTCTTTTCACGGTCTGTAGATTAATAAAAATACGAAATACAATAATTAATACTAGACCTTATACCTTTTCCCTTTAACAATGACTCTAACAAACCGTTTTTCAATTTTCATAAATGTTGTTTTATTTACAACTGAGGAAAAAGCGATGTATTCCTAATATACATGTATTATGTAGAAAACTCGTATGAGAGATATTTGAAAGACAAATTATCTTTTTTTCTAAGACATTTAGATTGTTATGTATCATTACCTAATTTACAGTGTGGCAATACCACGTGACATTGACGTCATTTTCGGCATCATTTCCAAGACAAATGTTGCTCGATTCGGAAAAGAAAATAGCCGTAAATATTTTATTTCTGTACCAATTTCTTTGAGATATGCACCAGTCTACGGGGAAAAATATAAGCTTTCCATAGAATATTGGATCTTCGTCAGTATATAAGCCGTTTTATCAAACACTTTGCCTAACCTTGGAAGTTGCTTGTATTAGAGCGGGCTTCAGTTGCAAGCTTTTTCGTTTTCTGGCGTTACCTGGTCTACGCCATAATTAAAAAGTCAGGTTTACATCAACTGGGAGTACGGAAGGCAAAACTCTACCTAAATATGTTCATATTTTTATTATGAATGACATAAATCTTACATTTTTCTTCAATTGTCAATTCTGGCACCAGTTCCAAGTCGAAAAAAAGGACTACAGTTTAAAGTCGATTTTAGAATCCGTTGCAAATGCGAAGCAACATGCCTACCGTTCTCTTTCTACAATTTAGTTTTTCATTGTTGATCTTTCATAGAGAGATTGTGAAAAATCTGATTGTTCCTTAAAGCAACAACACTTACTTGTATCGCAATAGTGCACGTCAAATCACGTAGATTTAGTCCTGTCGGAAAATAATGTTTGGTTTCGTTTTGAAGATGTTTAAAGTATTGCTCATCTTATCCTATGTAGTTAAATGTGTTTTATTCTATTTCACAATGGCGAAATTGATAAGAAATATATGTGCTCTCAGTGAGAGAAAGAGTTAATATAAAAACACTTTTGTATGATATGGAAAGGGTAACACTTTAACGCGAGTGTTGTTAAGGTAAAGGTATTTTTTCAGTTTATTCTGACAAACACTGACACTCGTGAATGTGACGAACAGGTTCTTCTGTCCTCAAAAGAGAGACTTTTAAAAGGTATATATTTTTCTGGAATTATTGTATAATAAAGTTCTATAGAGTTTGATAAACTAAAACACAATTAGAACTTGTAAATCTGATAGAATTGTTACTTAGTTGCATTACTTATAATTCTCTATTTATCAAAAAGACCCAAAATAGCCATGAATAAGAACGAGAATGGACGCCATGTGGAGTAAACAAAGTAGAAAATAGTTAACAGATAAATGATTTTACAAACCAACATCCATCGATCACAATCAAATTTCTTGAAACAAAACATTCAACAAGACGGAAATAACAATGAATGATTATCAATAATTATATAAATATTTACATTAACATCTGTAATAGCAACATCGGCAAGAATATGACTGGGGTCCATATGCCACTGATGCGTCCATTGAATAATTGATAGCTAACATAATCTTAGTAAAATTACGATTACATTTGAAGAGTAATTTCAATTCTTATCCTTCAACTTTCAAATGACTTACTTCTTTATTTACATATCAGATAATTCACTTATTTAGTATATGCGTCACGTTTATCATGTTTTAGATTTTAATGTGCAATCCTTTTTTAAATCTTAAAATGCTACAAAAAGCCTGTTGAGGACATTTGCAGGTCATGCCGCGTGCAATAATCCATGCATTTACAGCCAATGGCCACATCGATAAGAAATAGTCCCAAATAGCCCTATCGTTTTTATTCAGTTGAAAGAGACATTATTGTTAAAAAAGTTCTACTCGATTTAAATGTTTTCAAACCACAAATATTCCGTTCCCTTCCTCTCTTTACAATGTATATTGGTTAGCTCTCTGATAAAGCTTAGTTGACTGATATAATTAACTAAATTTGTCAGATATGCAGTTCATCAACAGAAATAAATGCAATTATAAAATAGATAGTGTTTAATAGTGTTCTTAAGTTAACGAAGTTATATCCAGTTCACGAAAACAGTTACCGTGGGTATGAAAATAGGATATAAAAATATTTTTTTATCAACGAGTGCCACTGTGTTAAAAAGCTTAATCTATCATACTAAAAGATTGCTACAGGTTCTTTATATATATATACAAAGGCTCTTTACAAAAGAATAACATTTGACTTTAAAATTGCCGCGTCGAGGCGTAACCCTATTTACAGCGTACAATCGAAGTGATCCTGAATGTGCACGTTCATTGGACAGGCTAGCTAAGTCAATCAGAGCCTGAAACATTTTCAATTTTGCCGTTTTAGGGGAAATTTAGGGTTTCTGTTTTCTATTCCACGTTTAGTATTGCTACATGACACAAATAAATGTTTCATAATCATTACCTTGAAAGAACAATGATTAAAGAGCAAATCAATTTCTTTACAAATACAGTACAGACAACAATTTTACTACTTTTAAAATCACTTAAATATCGCAGCGAGTAAAAATCATTTAAATATTCATTTGTGTTTATGTAAATCGTATAGAAAATAAAATGTTTTTCATGGTTAACATAATTATAGAAAGAGAACGGTAGGCATGTTGCTTCGCATTTGCAACGGATTCTAAAATCGGCTTTAAACTGTAGTCCTTTTTTTCGACTTGGAACTGGTGCCAGAATTGACAATTGAAGAAAAATGTAAGATTTATGTCATTCATAATAAAAATATGAACATATTTAGGTAGAGTTTTGCCTTCCGTACTCCCGGTTGATGTAAACCTGACTTTTTAATCATGGCGTAGACCAGGTAACGCCAGAAAACGAAATAGCTTGCAACTGAAGCCCGCTCTAATACAAGCAACTTCCAAGGTTAGGCAAAGTGTTTGATAAAACGGCTTATAAACTGACGAAGATCCAATATTCTATGGAAAGCTTATATTTTTCCCCGTAGACTGGTGCATATCCCAAAGAAATTGGTACAGAAATAAAATATTTACGGCTATTTTCTTTTCCGAATCGAGCAACATTTGTCTTGGAAATGATGCCGAAAATGACGTCAATGTCACGTGGTATTGCCACACTGATTTAGCTCTTTGGGATTTATCTCTGACAGAAAGTAACACCAAAATTGGCAAATATCGGATGTCCCTTAATATGTCCAAAATGAAGACAACTTTGTGTAATTATATTAAAACTGTCGACGTAGACGCGGAATCAACGATACTTTACCAGAAGGGTTTCAAAACTTTAGGATTACAGCTTATTCCAGAATGGATGGATTCCGGAACACAATGTACAAAGCAATCGGTTGCGATTGCAAACCAAGCTGATCACGGAAAGCTACTTATCAGTGAGGTCTATATATGCGCGAAAATGCATCTTTTCAAAACAGGGTTGTTTGGTAATGGACTCTCTGGATTTTAAAACTGAGCATCGGTAAAAAACATCTATCCGCTTAACTTTCCACTTTAATTACCAATTTTGTATTTGAATTTTATGAAGTCTTTAAATTGTTGAGATATTCTTTCAATCGTGGATTCTGGTGTATCTAAAGCGTACAATGCTATCAAGAAATGACACACATAAAGTAATAAGTAAATAATTATTATTATATCTATATCCTAACACATTACATTACTTTTCGAATCACAGCCATTCTTTTTACAACACCTTAGGAGATGAATCAACATAAGTATTTAATACTTGTTTTCATATCCGATTCCAAAATGTATAAGAAACATATTGTGTTCGTTCCTTTTTTCTTTTCATAATATGTTACTATATGTATAACAAACTCAATACAATATGTTATGTACTACAATGTATTATTTTGTGAATAAAATATTGTTTAAACTAAAACAGAAAGTATTTACGAATTCTAACTACAGTAAATAATCAAATAAATCCTTGAGATCTGGCTCAAACAAAGGAATCGCCGGTCAAAGTTCGATCTGGGGCCCATATGTGCTGAAGAGATCCATAGGTGCATGACATCAAATTCATCAACATAATAATATAGGTCACTTCCATAAATTATTCGATATTTAATCATTTTGTGTATCATGGTGTTAATTAAGTCGATATTCGAAATTTTTTTAGATATATTTTCCCAAGTCGCACTTAACTAATATATTTTATTCATAAAAAATATAAACGACATAAAGGTATTGATTGAAACTATGGCGGGAAGTCCATGTTCATTTAAAACGTATTTCGTATGGGAGCTTGTGTATCGTCACATGCCGATGTAGAGTTAAAAAAAACGCCCAGTTTATACATGAACCAACTAATATTACGCCTTCTATAAGGCGGTCCGTATATAAGCGAACGTTATTTTGATGACGTCTTATTACACATCATGCAAAGATAATGTTTTGAATTATTAAAATATAAACATAGACATATACTTGTATATTGTACTGATACAGTGCACTTGAACGATGGCGCTAGTGTCTCTCTGAAAGGATTTTGGAGCCCGTTATACAACTCTAAAACCATTTGAAAGAAACTTAAACAAGAGGGCAAAGATGGCCCTAGATCGCTCACCTGACCAATCGAACTCATCCGAGCAATTTACTTAGAGAAGCATCCTGACAAAGTTTGATGATAATTGAGTCAAAAATGTGACCACTAGAGTGTTAACAAAGTTTTTTCATATTTGGGCAGTGTGAGCTATAGTTTTTGATCCCAGGTGACGCATATTTCAACTTGACCTAGAAATCATCAAAACAAACTTGCAGACCAATTTCCAGGATATTTGGATAACAACAGTAGCCAAGATTTTTCTATTTTTAGCTCCTGTGACCTAGTTTTTCATCCGAGAAGACCCATGTTCGAACTCGTCCATCAATTACATAGACAAGCATCCTGACCAAGTTTGATGATAATTGAGTAAAAAAATGTGACCACTAGAGTGTTTTTGGGGCGGTGTGACCTAGTTTTTCACCCTAGATGACTCATATTCAAACTTGACATAGAAATCAACAAAACAAAATTTCCAGGATATTTGAATCAAAACGTAGCCACTAGAGTGTTAACAAGATTTTTCTAATTTTAGCTCCTTTGACCTAGCTATTCATCCGAGATGAACCATGTTCCAACTTATCCGAGCAAGTACCTAAACAAGCATCCTGACAAACTTTGATGATGATTTAGGCAAAAATGTGTCCGCTAGAGTGACAAGGAACAAATGTGGACAGACGGCAAACGACGGACATTCAACGATCCTAAAAGCTCAGGTAAGCTAAAAACTTGACAGCGCATAATATAAACAAAGCTTACACCAAGGCCATGGCCAAAGACTTTTTGTCTTATTTTATGTCTGCTCTGTACCTAGACACTACAAATTATCCCAAAACATTCATTATTTTTTACATTAGTTTAAACTCCAAATTAAATAGATAGATAGATTTATTTCGGCAAAGGAAGCATATACATAGTTGACAATATAACATAGGATAAAATAATGAGCATTATTAAATACTATATCACATACGAGTAAAACTATGACATGCTCACCAAAACCAAGGATAACACAAAAAAGGGCAAAAAAGCTCTTATTTCCATTGTGGTCCTTTGTATTGGCGGCATGACATAGAGAGGCAAACCTAAATATAATCATGTATAAAAATACTAATAAATCATAAAAATGTATATCACAGTCAAATCTTGAGTTAATGATACTCCTGTTTACAGCTAGGATTTAAAACACATTACTAAAATTGTAATAAGATAAATGGCAGACAATTTAAAATCCTGAGCCGAAATATGTAAAAACATGTTTAAAAAAAATTTAAATACTGTTCATAAGATGACTTTTGATGGCAACCTTAAAACTTTGTAACCTGTTGATCTCCGTTAACTTTACAGGTAAATCATTCGATAATTTAATACCAGAGAAAGCAAATGATTTAGAACCCTGGCCTTTGACCTTAGGTAGACAATATCCACCCTTTTGACTAAGTCTTGTACTATAATTATGAATGGAATCTTGTGAAATAAAGTGTTCAGACATGTAATCCGGAGATAGGCCATTTTTTATCTTAAAAACATGACACAACATTATCTGTTCAACTCTTTTGTGGACCGGTAACCAGTAAAGGGACTTAAAGTGGGATGGGTCAATATATATGGGCTCTAGAGTCCAAGTCAAGTACAAATCTCATTATTTTGTTTTGACAAGTTTGTAACTTATTTTTGAACTGTGTCAAGCAATTATACCAAACAGAGCATGCGCAATCATAGTGACACTGAATAAGAGACATATCCAGAAGTTTCTTGGTATGCTGAGTAAGAAACTTTCTTGCGGTAAAGAAATTTTAACCGAGAGTTGGCCTTCTTAAGAACAGACTCGGCCATGGCGCAAAATGACAGATTTTGGTCTATAGTAATCCCAAGATACTTGATAGATGAAGTTGATTCAATGGATGTACCAGAACAGGTTATATGCAGGTTAGATTGTGACCTAAGTTTTTGCCTGGACCCAAATAAAATTGACTCGGTTTTACCCAAGTGCAATGACAACTTATTGTCCACTAACCATTGGCTGACCAATTCCATATCATCTGTCAATGCCTTTTCAACAACAGATAAACTTTTACCAGATACAAGGATACCAGAATCATCAGCATACAAAAGCAATTTATTTTTGACCACAGCTGACATATCATTTACATAAATTAAAAAGAGAAGGGGTCCAAGGATTGAGCCCTGAGGAACACCACATGTTATTTTGGAAAATTTGGAAGAATAAGTACCAGAGACATCTACAAGCTGCTGTCTATCTGATAATTATGATTTGAACCAATTTAGGACGTCAATACTAAGACCTGATGCTTGCAGTTTCATTAAAAGAATGGAATGGTCGACTGTGTCAAACGCTTTCTGCAAATCCAGCAGCACCATACCAACAACATTACCTTTATCATTTTCATACCTGATAAAGTCTGTAAGGTGAATCAGATAAGTATCAGTAGAGAAGCCACTCCTGAAACCTGATTGAAATTTATACAGCAGATCTTTATCCTTAAAATAAGCTTCAACCTGGTCATAAACCACCTTTTCAAGGATTTCAGATACAACATTTAAAATGGACACAGGCCGGTAATTACCAGTTCTTTTTATAGAGGGGAACAACTCTTGCAGATTTAAGATCATCAGGGACTTGACCTTGGATAAGGGATAAGTTTATGATATGAGCTAATGGACTAGCAATAACTGGGGATCCATCTCTGATAAAACGTGAGGGTATACCATCTAAGCCAGTAGCTTTTTTGACACCTAATGAAGTTAAGTATTTAAGAACTTTACTTTCAGAAACAATGGAAAAAGAAAAACTGTTTGCAAAAACACCCTTGTTTGCATAAAAAGTATTAACAAAATTCGTACCAAATTTATGCATACTTTCTGGCAACTTTTCAACAAGTTTACATGCAACTGTTGTATAAAATTTGTTAAATGATTCAGCAATAAGTTTCTACAAAACACACATTATCATCAATATTTAAACAAATATTTGAACTGGTTGAAGATGAACCCTTCTTGGAAGGCAAACCAAGATTTTTAACAGTTTTCCATAAAGAGGTCGAGTCATTTTTGTTCTCATCCAGTGTATTAGTAAAATATTCCTTTTTTGCTTTGGCAACAAGATACTGAACTTTGTTCTTGAGAGTCTTAAATGAGTCATAATTATCACAGTTTCTATCACATTTATATTTATTAAAAGCTTTATCCCTTTCATTAATTACACTAAGAATGTCTGAGTCAATCCATGGTTCTGTTCTCTGTTTAATTCTGGTCTGTTTCACAGGTGCTATATTGTCTATCACAGATAAAAGTAACTGTTTAAATATATTCCAGGCATCATTTACATTATCACTTAGCAAAACAGGAGACCAGTCAGTATCTAGAAGACTAGTTTGAAAGTCATCTTTGTTATAATTTTTCAAAGATCTTAAAGTGACATTGTTATGAAAACAAATAGGAATTTTACTGACTTTTCTTGTACAAAATATTAAGCTATGATCACTAAATGAAGTATGAATTACACCTGACTGAGTAATTTTATCATTATCAGACACCAATATCAAGTCAATAATAGTTGCACTTGTAATACTAACTCTAGTAGGTTCTGAGATCAATTGTTTGTAATGAAACATATTAATAAATGACTTAAAACATTGAAAAAGAGGATAAGACTTAACTTTAGACACATCTCTATTAAAATCTTCTGAAATTATAGATTCACATTGTAAAAAGTCACTACTTGACGAGCATAAAGAGTCTAAAATTGTATAAAAGTTTAGTTGCACAGGAGGTCTATAAATAACACCACATAAGATAGGTTTTGATTTTGGTAAAAGTATATCAATCCATGTAGCTTCTAATTCTTCATGCTTGAGATCATCACGTGTGTTGTAGGATAAATCCTTCCTGATATAAATACAAACGCCACCCCCTTGTCTGTTTCGATCCCTGCGCTGAATACAATAGTTGTCGATGTTAACTTCAGAATCTGGAACTGAGTCATCTAACCATGTTTCGGAAACACAAATACATGCGGCTCTAGATCTACGAGCTACAGAATTAATTTCATGTAGTTTTGGTAAAAGACTTCGAGTGTTTACATGAATAAAATGAAGACCACGTTTATTGAAAACTTTAAAATCACTTGTGGTGGAACTAGAAGTGTCAGCTGAGGGTCCGGGTTATGGAAACGTTCAAAGCTATCATATGCAGTAGTATTTTTTCAGTTTTAGTGTCTTGTCTAATTGCAGCCAGAATGAGATCAGAAAATGGTCATATTGAGGTCAGAAACTGATCAGAAAATGGCCAGATTTAGGTCGGAAAATAGTCGGATGGAGGTCAGAAATTGGTAAGAATTAGGTCAGATTTAGTTCGAAAAATGACCAGAAACTGGTTAGATAATGGTCAGATTCTGACGTCTACCTGACGTCAGATTATGAACCCATGACGCCAGAAAGACTGCAAATATCTACGGTGACATAAAGGAGACATTTGAAATATTTTATTTACATGTACTATGTTCACAATCGGCAGCTATATCGATTACCGTGTGCACGAAATAGTATTATTACCAGAGGTGTAGATAATGTATCTCGTATTACGTGGCCATGCGACATCCATAACGTGCGCACGCGAGACCATGCGATAGGTATGATGTGGTCACGCGATATGTATTATAAGCACGCGAATCCAACTATTGCATGGCCGCGTAATAATATCGCCTGCACAAGTACAAGCAATAGCGATGCATGACCACGTAATAGTTATCGTGTGCGCACGAAAGATTTCCTATGTCCCCTCTATGCCACCGTAGATATTCGATACAATGTAGAGAAAAGTCAGGAGGGTAGATAAAATTTTGATTTTCCGTAAAAACAAAGGGCTTTGAAATTTCTAAAAATATCGAAAACTTACCCTGTTATTGACTTTCTTTCACTTTCACATATCTTAGGGGTGATAGTAACACAACGGGACTTGCGGAAATTAAAATACTCTATTTCGTGATCCATATGAATTCCCCTCCTCACCCCCACCCCCGTATTATTGATCTTCTTGAAATTCATATGATGTTCAATTTAAGCTCCCTCCGTTGCATTCACCACCTTGTGTGTAACCTCAAATAAATAAGTAAGTGTAGAACGAGATCTAGCTCTCATTAGTAAAATTTAGAGTTCGCAATAATTTATTTGCCTATGCTCGCGAGAGAAGTTGCCAGAGAAAACGTGCAAATTATAGCGCGCTTGAATATATTTTGGTTCTCTAAATTCCTCCACACTTGCAAAAAATATAGATCTAGATCTAATGTGGGACTTATCTAGATTTCACAGTACGTGTACTCATACTGTAGATCTTAATACTAAATGATAATATTTACCGGTATCGTTTATTTTTAAAAAATGACCCATTTACATGCATCCTCTTTTGCTACGCCGTTTAAAATATATCCGAGTTACCCGTGCTCTGCTCTGATAACTTCCGGGATCCACCGGGAATGACCTACTATCTTTGCTTAGTAACAGGGGAAATCCGAAAAATACCTACTTAGTGCGATGGAAATCCCAGGAAAATCTATAAACAGAGCTTGATGAACTGACACTGTGACTAAAGAAGTTGTGCCAGTAGCAAAAAGTTATTAATTACTGTTTAAAATGATAGCATATTTATTGTAAAATGCCTTTGTTCAACTTGTTGTTGTTGTTTAGATCTCAGTTAAGATTTTGCTATTTTTAGTAACGCCGCTCTCAATTTAGTAATTACATACGGGCATTTGTTCATGACCCCGACTCTGATTGGCCAGAGTGCATGATTAGCACTGAAATATTCAATAAAAAATGAATTTTGTTAAACACACTCTGATTGGATAAAAGTGAATGCTTGTATTTTTTAATTTTGTAAGAATAATTAATTGTTTTATGTTGTTGTTTGTCTTTTCATTACGCTTTGATATCAAAAAATATTTCTAATGGTGTTAAGCCGCTAATTTCAGTGGAACTTTATGATTTTATAGGTTTAACCCTACATTTCATTCTGTTACGGCGTCCCCACATTGACCAATCAAAAATAAGCTTTCAAATGCGGTAATTGTCGATACATGATGTTGAGAATTAGCGGTGTGATCTACAAAGTCATTCTTTGAAAATTACCAAATTATTTAACTTAAATATAACAGGTAAAACTTTTTATTTTCTTTTGTTTATTGTTGTGAATACAAAAATGAGACATTATATTATTGTTATATGACAAAAAATGCCGAGTCTGTAAGAGTTTCACCCAGTTTTGATTGAGCTTCTGTTTTGATAATTTTGTCCAAAAAATCGACCGAAATGGCGATCAAATCACACTTTTTGCATAATGCACATTTTGCATTTGAGAAAATATGGTCATAGGATGGTGGCATCTTTGAAAAGACTGTTCGTTTTGATTTTATATACAATATGATTGACTTTCAATGCGAGTTGCACGTGTTTCGGATGGAAACAAACACAGTTTTCAATGTTTTGATTGGGCCAAGAAGTTTGACTCCGTGAGGGCACTCGTTCCGCATGAATGAATTTTATGAAAATGACCAATTTTTTTTCTTTGTTAATGATTGAAATATTAAGTTGGTTGCCTTTATGTCACCGTAACTGTGTTAGACAATAGAGTTGTAGTGAAAATTAGAGAATTTCAATTTGAAATCAAACAGAAATGTTTCTAAGGACTAAATCCATGTGCCATGATTTCACATTTTTTTAAGGAAAAAAAAACCTGGTCATCCATATTAACTTGAGACTTAAATTATTGAATGAATGCAAATGATAAATGTATGCTATAATCATCATTGTGGTAAGTTATTAACTATTAATATTTGGCAAATTTCAGAAATTCATCCTTTAAAAAACAAGATTAAACAATGGAAAGAATTGAAAGATAGAACCCCAAAGCCAACTGGCAATAAACATATGTGTCAATATTGAAAAACAAATGATTTAAGACAATATATCAAGTATAATATATCTACTCACAGGCACGTCATCACGATTTTGTGATTCATGCGGCCAATTCAGATGTTCTAGCGGGTATGGGGGCATGCTCCCCTGGAATTTTTTATTCTAGTCTTGTGAGCAATTTCCCGTGTATTTGGCACAGTTTACAGTCGCTAGTACATATTATTTCGGCATATGTTACTGATTTATTTTACAAAGATCTGAGCGTCATAAATTTAAAGAGTAAAAGGTTGACTACCGATCGCGGACAGTTGTACATAAAAAGAAAATATGAATAATTAATATTTGACAAATGGAAAATAAACAATAATTAATGTTGTTTTTATTCTTTATTTTTATCTGATAATTATCATAATTAAACGGTAAACTGTCCGAACCCACCTCGTTATCAATTAATGCCATTTAAGATAACTTCACACTTGACTTTGTAGTACCCGTACATGAAACTAGTCAATTAACAGTATCCAGTTGTTTAGCGTCATGTTTGTATTATCAATTACTGCACTTTGCATAAGGGGCCATTAAAGTGTCAAATGCATGTTTTTGATGTTTTTTGTTGTTGTTTTTTCCGCTAAGGACCAGACAATTTTGGCCAAAATATTGGTCCGGCCAAGGCTGGACAGACCGAACCATCGACAACAGGCCTGCTTTCCTACTAGTATTCATGATTTTAGTAAAATTCTTGCGATGCTACAAAATTAAGATGTGTATTGTTTGTACATATTTCATGCCATATGCATGTTGTTTTCTTCTACATCTACATCTACATGTTACTCCCGACCAATCAATTCTGACTATGACTGGGAGGCGCTTGTCAGGAAAACTGTGTTTAAAGTATTAGGTGCATGCTAAAAGATAAAGATCACAGATAAAAAAAAAAGGTGCAGGATAAAAGAAAGAGTGCAAGATTAAAAACATACTGGGGGTGGGGACTAGAAGGTGACTGTCGCCAACCTATCCTTGAAGGCATCTAGGCTGGAACTGGATTTGACCTGATATGGAAGGCTATTAATCCAATACCTGAGAGTTGTAGGGAAGTAGGAATTAAGATGATATTGGGTACGGGACTGGGGGATCAGGAAGTTCAGATTTCTATTTGGGGTCAGATGGTTATGGTCAACATATACAAGTTTGTATTGGATTTTATAGAACACTACAAGACAGGACTGGAGTCTGCGGCTTTCTAGGGAAGGCCACCCCAAGTTCATTTAGCATTTGGGTTACACTACTGTCGAAATTATAATTTTTTCTTTTCTATAAATCTATTGTCATCACTGCTTTGAAATATTACATGTCAATGTCCCTGCGATTGGTTTGACATTAATGAAAGCTAGATAAATATAAAAGGCTTAAAATGAAAATACATTGGTGAGAATGTCTGCAAATTAGGTTTAAAATTTGTGGCAGGATCACATGGTTAAAGTATAGATTTGTCACTTGCAAATGGTAATTAATTTTTTGTCTTTTGTAATTTTCATTTTAATACCATTGTTCCTTATCAAAAAGTAATCTTTGAAGGGTGAACTGTTACCATTGTTCCTATCAAAATGTAATATTTAATCCTTTACCTCATATATACGTGAAACAAAGCACTTTCGACCCCCCCCCCCCCTTTAAGGCCTCAAATAGTGAAAAAATGTCCTGTTTGGGCCCCAAAAACATGTTTTCGTTTGAGAAATGTTGTTAAAAAAATAACCACTTTTTCGTAGCAACCCCCCAATCAAAAGATTCATCAGGGGGTTGCCAGAAGGGGGATGTGCCCCCTTCTGTTTGGGGGGTTTGAAGGGGGGGCGGTAGTCCCCCTCATCGCCAGGAAAATTTTGGACTTGTGAGAGGCTAAAAATGACCCCAGATCGATCTTAAGGTAACGTGTAACCAACGCTGAAAAGCATTTGACTCTATCTCAATCCATTGAGAAGTTGCAGCACTTTGAAATCAATTTTGATGGAAAAAATCAACGCAAAATAGTGATATTTGGCAATTTTGAGATGTCCCCTCGTTGCAATGGAAACAGGAAATTAAAGCCTGAGCATGTTATAACAAAGGCAGGGGTGTGGAATTTTGGAATTTTTCCACTTGTCCGAGGACAAGTTGGATTGAAATTTCTAGTTGTCCGCAGCCCAAATTTACTTGCCCCCCCAAAACAGTGCGGATTATGTAAGTTCAGCAGCTATATTTTACTAACTGAACATTATCTGCAAGTTTGACCATAGACATTGTCTGAATTACCTTCTTTTGGCAGCCAGACAATAAACTAGCTATCCTGAAATAAATGTATTCCTTTCGAATCATACTAATTTCTAGTATCTCTCTCTGACTTCGTTTTTTGACTCTTTGGGAGTTTCTACAGGCTTTGAACTATTCATTCTAATAAAGAATTTGTTTAAGTTTTTTTTTGTATGCAAAGAAATAAACTTTGCAATGAAATCATCTGTGCTTTATATTTTTTGCCGCAATACAACCAATGAGTTCCTATAGCACATACGTCTATTGAGAGGCTTCATAGGGGGTAAAAAGCAAAACAAAATGGGTTATATAATTAAACTAGTTTGTAAAGGTGATATGCAATATTGGAATGAAATAAAATGATATAGAGTAATCTGTGACCAAAATTTGGCTTTTAATTTTTTTTTAAATGGCTCTGAAATTCACTTGCCCGCCGACAAGTCCAATGAAAAAATCGACTTGTCCGCTGGCAAAAAGGCCCGAGTCGGACAAGTCGGACATAGGAATTCCACACCCCTGAAAGGCAATGGTCCAGTCAACATTTGTGCCAAGTTTGATTAGTATTAAAGCAGTTTTTATAGTTTTATAGCAATTTGAACTTGTAACGGGAGACTTTTCAATGAAAACAGCCATTTTTCACAAAATGCTCATGAAGTAATGGGTTAAAGGGTGAATTGTTTTATATTTGATTATCATTAAAGTTACATTAAATAAATATGTAAAAATATTTTGCCGTCGACCTAAAATCAAACATTCTACAGTTTCATTAACCAGCATGCCCACTCAATTTTAAATGTAGGGGTACATGTACCCCCTGTCATTGTAAATTGGGGGTACATTTCAAAATCTGGGGGTACACATAAGTTTAAACATGTTTTTGTTTGTAAGAACATTTTATATAAATGTAGTATAATATAGTATAATTATTGTTTTGTTTTGTTAATATTTTTCATGAAATTATTTCATTTTAATGCATCAACACATGGAAATCGGTTTTTTTTTGTTTTTGTTTTTTTTTCACTTTAATACCAAATCAAATTTTATTCTGGTTAAATAAGTCCACTCTATAGACAAAAAGTTTATATTTGTAAAAAAAACGTAAATGTATATAGGTAGCGTTTAGCGGAATGAATAGGAAAATTGTGTACAGCTTCACACAGTGTGTTAAGAGGTTCATCCGATCGACAAATATTTTAGCAAATATCTTCAAAATGGGGGCAAATTGAAGATCGATATTTAAAGATTTAATGCTGATTTAATAATTAAGGAACAATTCATTCTCATGTTTGGCTTGGAAACTGAGAATTTTTGCGAAATTTTAGGGATTCTGAAATTCCGGCGAACGTGAAATCGCGGATGTTCGGGATCAATTTTCGGATCAAAGAAAAGCGTACGTGTATTTTGGTTAGTTGTCCTGGCATTTCGGCACAATATGTTAAATTATTAAAACTCTTATAGAACGTTTTTGCAAGAATGAAACGACAGCAAAATTTTGCTTAGAAAGTGCCGAAAATTTCGAGAATAATTCAAAATTACACTCATTTGTAATTTGAGAAAACAGTCTTTAAACTTGCGGCGTACTGTAAATAGTCGATATTCTTATCATTTTGTCGTTAAAATTTGCTTATTCCCAATCAACTGTGGATCAAAGATGTTAAATTATCACCTCATGTTATATCTGGTAATTACATGTACAGCGCGTGTATACATTAGTCTGATCTCTATTGCGTGATAATGATTGAAAGTGTTATCGCTGATTGGCTAATCGCTTCATGGGTCGATGTGCATAGGACCGCCTACCTATAGACTGACACGCGCTGACATATTTGTGTATTTGTGGTCGTTTGATGCGTCCCCAGGCAAGCGTACATAGGCTATCCCAAACATTCATTCTGACGATTTTACTTTGCGTGCATGTACCCCCTGCTTACAATTTTTATGCGTGCATCTAGAATTTTGTGCGTGAATTACGCACTGTAGTGCGTGAATGGGCATGCTGATTAACCTGTTTAATAGTATTGTTGTAAATCTCATCAAATATTGTTCATAAATAAGGATTTTAAACGGGAAACCCCACGGTACCACTAAAGTTCGTATACGAATTTTAACATGCAAATGAAGACTATAATGAGCTCGTGTATGCGCTACGTCACAGTTTTATAGTTGCTATCCGAACACAGCAAATGTGATATTTTCTTGTGCAAACACACTTTAACCGTTTAAGCTTCACGGTGCACTAAACCTGGGGTTCAGTAAAAGTAATAATCTCGTAAAAAGATTAAATTTGTATGAAAACATCCGTTACAATGCGGAAATATACCGTTAAATTAGGACTGCTACTTATAGTCATGATTTTTGATTTAATATTGATTTACGGATGATCCGAAGGCGGAGTTTCTCATGCAAACAGAAATTGTATTTCCCATTTCGCCACAATGAGGTTACCTATTTTTTTGCTAATAAAACTCATTTTGGTTGTTTGGACACCAAAATGAGACCTGGAGTCAATATAAAACCCAATTTATTAACGAAATGTCGCTATTTAGTTTTTTATGAAATTTATTTAATGTAACTTTAACTGTATTTTCAAATAATATTATATACATTACAAAAGTAATATTTGTAACAGAATTGAAATTGCCTGTCATGGCATTTTGTTCACTTTGGCCATTGTAGCCAAAAACTTAATTATTCTTAACAGCTCCCAAAAAAATCAAACTGTTTCATTCTCGGAGAAAAATTAAATGTTTTGACTTGTTTCTTAAAAGAAGTAACTGATCATACTCATAAATAAAACTTGAAGGTCATGCAAAACTAAAAAGGGAGTTTTTCAACTTCTCATATTTTTCAAATTTTTTCCTAATGTAAGTCAAATGCCAGCCGCCTTTTCCCCAAGATAGTTAGAAAAAAACCATGCTCTTTTTAACATTATATGTACCAGCTATAGTATTTGAGTATTCATTCTCATCATTCTTAGACATTTTATAGAGTTTTCAAAGTTTAACCTGCCTGATGATCAATGTGAGAAAATGTGTGAAATTTTCAATTCCTGAGAATTAAATGACCTGAAATATGCAATTTCTAAAATAGAAGGTGAAACTTCACATGAATATTGTTGTCTTGAAATAAAAATCCTATAGAATGTCATAGATGCACCCATACTTAATAAAAATAGTAATAGGTGAGGCAAATGTACATTGCAAGGCAGGCCATATGATCAGCTTATTAGTGATACTTAGTTTAAAAAAGAAAGTATTAACATGTGAAAATGCTTATAATAGCACTTCTTTACTCATCACTTGCCTTCCTTGTTGTACCAAAATAGAAAGCTCTTGAATATGGAAAGATTTTCATTCTTTTATTTTAATTTATGCATACATTGTTGTTGGTGTTTAATAGTAACAATAATTTTGAAAATAAATAGTGTCTTGAAGTCATTTATAAGTTATTTACATGTTAGTGTAATGGATATGAGCATTGAATTCAGTGTAGGTCAAACTTAACATAATTTCTCTTTGAAAATACTATACATTATCACAGGTTAGAAGATCTTTTATTGCACAGTGTTCTTCCCCCCTAAATTGTGAATGCGTTTGGTACCATGTAATAATGAAATTTGTGAATTTCAAAATAAGCATTGCATTTTATAGAATTGTGATTTGTTTTCTTGAACTATAAGTGATTGATAATAACCACTCTGAAGTGTTGTTCCCTTAACATCCTAATGTAAAGATGAGGTTTATTTTACTTTTGTCTTTAAGGAAGTCAGCTTGACGAATTGTGTCCAAAACTAAGCTATAATAAATTGTCCAAAGAGATAAACTATGGATAAGGCAATTTATGACAAACTATGGATAAGGCAATTTATGGAATTAAGAAAAACTCACACTGTTGTTACTCACTTTGAATCATTAACCCTCAAAAAGCAGAATTTTCTGCAATGAATTTGCTGAGCTTTGAATTTGGAACAGTCCATTTAAAGTTTAAGGGATTTCAATATAAAGATTTAGCTACCAACAGTGTAGAGCCTGATTAGTGCACAAATGGGCATCTGAAGTTCCACCAGAAAAGCTGGAATGTCATCCTATCACCTTTACATTGTCAGTGTCACTTGAAACTCTAACAAATCAATATAAATAAATCATCACTGATTGTTGTTATATATTTTGTGAGAGACAAATTTAATTATGTTTATTGTTATTGTTAATGTATTGTAGGTAGAATTTCCTTAAATTCTGCAGTACTGTCTGAAAAGTTAAAGTAATTTTATTATTTGCTCTTTTCAGGACAGTTGTATAGCTGTGTCCTGTATTTTAATGCTGAAAGCATGGCTTTGTGCCTTTGAGAAGGACAGAAAGTAATAACAGAATGGCCGACAATTTAGGCAGCTTGTTTGATTCCGATCCTGGGTTTCTGGAAGAGTTAGCCAGTGGGACGAGTAAGTGAAAAATTTATACCAATAATTTACATTACTTTGGAATAATGTGAGATAATGATTGATTATGCATTGAAAAAAGGTTTTGGAAATGAATTCTTACTCTTTCTCTATAAATCTATTACAGGGTGGCTTTATGTTATGTGTTATTTTCATGAATTTAGTAAAATTTTGTCAAACCTTTCATATGAAATGTAATTTTATGTTTAATGTTATAGACGAGTCAGTCCCAAATGTACCTCAACAACAACAAATGGCTGGTATGATGTCTCAAAACTCTGGTCAAGTACCACAAGGCATGATGCAAGCTGGTCATCCCCACTCTAACTATAATATAGGTGGAATGCAGCAACAGCAGCAGCAACAAGGGGCTGGTTACAACAGTATGCAGTTTCAGCAAACTCAGCAGCAAGCCCCTCAACAGTTTTAATCAACAAAATTTCAATCAGTATAATAGCCAGCAGACTGTTTATAATCCCAAATATGGTATCTACACCTAGTCAAAAACAGGGACACATAAACCCAAATCCAATGATGTCACCAACCCATACAAATCAGTTTGGAAGCCCTCCCTCTGGTATGATGCGTCAAGGACAGGTGATGTACCAGTACAATGCTGCTGCCGCTCAGCCGGGACCGAGACTGCCGAACCAGCACAACAGCAGCAGATAAAGATGGCTCAGATGCAAGGATGGAACCAGAACACGCAGATGTTCAATCCTCAACAGCAGCAAGCCCAGTCGAAACAACAGCCTCAACAGCAGTACATACCACAGCACCAGTCTAAGGCTACTATACAGGGAATTAGAATGCAGGTTCCATTTTCTGCTGCCCAGTCTGGACAGAATCAGACATTGTATATGCAGAGAATGTCCTCGCCTGGTATACAGGTAAATAGAATGCCTACTGTGAATGCTAGTCAACCAAACTCTATGGGAATGTCCCAGCAGATGTATTCTCATGGCAATCAGAATTTTAACACTATGAATATGCCACACGCTAATACACCGACGAGTATATCAAATGATCCTATGATAATGCAGCAGCCTCAGCAGTATATACATCAACAACAGACCACTCAGCAGTTTCCTCAGCAGCAACAACAGCAGCAGCAGTATCAGTATCAACAGCCGATGCAACAACAAAGCATGACAGATAATTGCGTAAATACCCCTCAGCAACAACAGCAGAATATATTAAGATTTCCACAGACTAGTCCAACTCTGCCAAATGTTCAGCAACGACTGCCATTTAATAATATGAACAACATGAATACCATGTCTCAGCCTAGAGCAAATGTGCCAATGCTTTCCCCTCGTCCAACCCCACCACCACAGTCTCCTTCGTTGACATCCGGGATGCTCTCACCTACAGGATCTACCTCATCGCATCAAGGCGGCTTCAACTCTATGGAGCCTTCACCTAATCATCCACAGTCACAACAGAATAATTCAAACATGTTCCAGCCTAATGCGGAACTTAATGACAAACATAATTTCGGTCAGTTTAATAATCAGAACATGAATCAGATACAGTCACAGACTGTAAATCAGACAAATGGACCAAATTCTAACATGCATGTGTCAGTGAATACAAATACGAACAACTTACAAAATCAAAGTCAGTGTAGTCCAGTGAAGAAAGTTGTATCTCCGAGTAGCTCAGTTACCTCCCCTTCGAACACTAGCATGGATATACAGAGTCTAAACCAGCAGATACAGCAGTTGTATAGTATGCCCCAGACACCACAGACTCAGCAGAAGATCTTAGACTTACAGGAGAAGGTTCAGATGTTAAAATCTCAGCAGTTACAGCAATCTCCAAGACCCAGTCCACAGCAACAGCAGTTTCAGTCACCAACTGGTCTACAAGGGATCTCCCAGCCACTGCCTAGTCCAAAACAGGCACAGTCTACTATAGTAAGCAAACTTTTTTTTCAAATATGAAGACAAAATTTAGTGTTTTTGGCTTAAGGAATACAGTTTCAGTATCATTTTAATGAAACGGTATTTTTCTTAAGATTTAGACAAATTCAACTTAATAGATACTATTTTTCAAAAACAGAGAAGATTGACATTGTGGAACAATTTATTATCTTTTTACCTGAACACAAGTAATTTATTTGTCTTAAAAATGTTTATCTTTACTTCTGTTTCATTTCCTTATTGAATGTATTTCATCATTTCAGACTTCCCAAGTCGTGACATCACTTCCTCAGATGAGTAGTGGAACCAGCAATATACCCGCAAACCAAATGACTCAGTCTGGTTCCCAGGCTAATCCTCAGACAGGTTCACAAATAATTCAGCCTGGGTCTCAGTCTGTCCAGCAAATAGTACAGATAGGTCAAAACGGATCACAGATGGTTCAGTCAGGAATGGCTGGCACTCAAATAGTTCATCAAAGACCGCCAGTCGTACAACCGGGTCAGATGGTACGATTGGTTCAAGCCGGGCCAGGGAACCAGAATAGCCAACAGAAGATTTTCATTATACAGGTATGTGTGTAATTGTTGTAAATGTAGCAAAGCTCCTTTTTTTGTACTATCTCATATTAGTTATGAAGTATTAATTACTTGGGGAAATATTTATTTATTGGTCAGGTTAGGTCACAGACCTATTTTCTTTTAAAATTCTTGAGAATCAATTTATTTAACACATATAAAAAGTTGTTACTGCCTATTTGAAAAAAAAAGGGGGGGGGGGGGTATAATACTTATTCCAGATATGTTGCAACTTCATTTGCTTTGAGCATTAGCAATAACTTTACTTAAATTACTTTTTAGCAGCAATGTAACTTTCAAATAAGATAAACTAAATCATGTTGATAGGTTTATTTTGAACTTACCTTACGAGGGCTCATTACAGAAAATGGGGGCCATAATGGTTTCAGTAAAGAATTTATTCCACAAGTAAAAAATAATTTGTAATAATCATTGAAAGGCAAAATTGTGCTGTTGGACTTAAATGCTTCAATGCAGAAATTCGGGCCTTTTCCTCAATCCAAAAAAGTATATTTACCTCTATTCTGAAAAATATCCCATTTT